>NW_026057584.1:61540439-61828253 GCF_023721935.1 Panthera uncia | reverse complement strand
TTTATTTTTGGGACAGAGAGAGACAGAGCATGAACGGGGGAGGGGCAGAGAGAGAGGGAGACACAGAATCGGAAACAGGCTCCAGGCTCCGAGCCATCAGCCCAGAGCCTGACGCGGGGCTCGAACTCACGGACCGCGAGATCGTGACCTGGCTGAAGTCGGACGCTTAACCGACTGCGCCATCCAGGCGCCCCAACAAATATATTTTTTTAGTGCTCACACCTACCTGTGAGGATGCCAGTTAGGCATGATTATATTGCCTTTATATGTAAGAATCCAAGCCTCTGCCAGGCTGTGTTCCCAGGGACACTGAGTAGGTAGGTGAGTAACAGTGACCAGAATCTATCTGTATGTTTGACTCACTGAACTGGAACCCATGCCCACTGTCAGGATTGGTATTGCTCAGCTAGTGTTTGCATCATATACTTGCCTGGTAATATCCTGGGCTATAGCAAAAAGGGACACAAGCCTACTTTATGTTTATTTATGATGATGGTGGAGGGGGGTGGTTGGGGGAACTGATCCTCCGTCTTCCTTTCCCACCATCACACATAGCAAAGAATTAAACTGAATGTTGTAAATGACCGAAACTAAAGAAAAAGGACCAAAGTTGTCATTATTGTTTTTATGGGGGACATTTGTGGACTGTGTTAAAATTATGCCTTATAGTAACTGGTATGCATAGGTGTGGCGTGCTGATTAGGAAATTTTTGAAAGACTTCCATTCTGGATGGTAAGTGGTTGGCATCCAGGGCTCCTTGAGTGCTCCTCGGCCACCAGAGGTGCCCGTCTCTTTCCCTGGGAGCTCAGATCTCCTAATGGTCTAACACCTGCAGGTAATGTCTGGCAAGCAGGGGACCTCAAGGAAGAGCTCCAGCTGAATGTCAGACAGTTTGAATATTGTACCTGCTAAACATCCATATGGTGGGAAGGAAACTTTCACTTGCTGAGGACCCATCAATGTTTCAGGAACTAGGATAGGGATATTTAACACATTATTTTATTTGATTCTATATTAGACATTATTTTCTCCATTTTACCACTGAGGATAGTGAGGCTCAAAGAAGTGTATAGGAGATGTCAGGCCCAAATTCACATACCTAGTAAGTAGAGGAATGGTTTGGCTTTTCCGAGAGCATGGGCAGGCAAGTCCCATTTGACAGATGAGGAAACTAAGGCAGGGAGAGGCTATTCTCTGTGATAGTTCAGATAGTTCAGTCTTGGTTCTAGAATTCAGGTTTCTTAGCCCACCAGCCTTGTACTCTTTCACTTTAATGTATTCACACAGAGTGTTCAGTGTGGAAAATGTGTGCTGAGACAGCTCAAACAACAAAGACCTGCAGAGATATAGCAGAAGAATACTCTGAAACTGGAGTGTGAGACACATCATTTTAAAAGACATACGTGAAGGACCTATCACCTGTAATTTGTAGTTGACTACACTTTGTAGTCCTACCAGTGAGAGAAGCAACCCATATATTAAGGATTCAGTTTACTTGGCATCTTACTAGAACTGCTAAAGGTCTGTTTCTGTATCAGAAAGCAGACTTGTGGATAAAGGAAACATTTGCTTCTTTTTTAGAAAAAAATTTTTTTTTTTTTGTTTTTACTTCCATCTGCTCATTGTTGCAAACAAGAGCTAATCAGCTGAGCAGAGAAACAGATGTGCTGTGACGGCTCCAAAACTGGGTCTTTTTCTCTGCTTGGAAAAGGGTCGTTGGCAGGGGACGGTTGCCATAACGACAAGCTTACACCAATGCAGAAATATCACAGGCTTTTTGCAACCACTCTTGCCTTCATTAATTATGCCTTTCCTAGCTAAATGATACGATAATGCTATTTCCTTTGGCATGCCAAGACGAGAGATGACAAATGAGATATTTTGTGTTGAAGGGCTCAGAAAGCCATAAAACACTATAGAACTAAAATGTTATTATTGTCGTTATTATCATTTTTTTGTTCCCTAAGCTCTAGCTAATGGGTTTGGTCCCCAGATAAGTGTTAGCATTTATTGAGTGCTTACTAGTCACCAGGTACTAAGTGCATTTTTTATTTTTTTAAGGAAATGATTTATTTATTTTTTTATTGACGTATAGTTGATACACAATGTTATATTAATTTTAGGAGTACAATATAGTTATTCAACAACTCTATATGTTATGCTATGCTCACCACAGTCACTATGCTACCATCTGTCACCATACAATGCTATTAAAATACCACTGACTATATTCTCTATGCTATACCTTTCATTCCAATGACTTATTCATTCTATAGCTGGAACCTGTACCTCCCATTCCCCTTCACCCATTTTGCTCATTGCCCTATCCCTCTCCTCTCTGGCAACCACCAGTTTGTTGTTTGTATTTATGGCTTTGTGTATGCTTTGTTCTTTTGTATTTTTTTTTAAGTTTATTTATTTTGAGAGACAGTAGGTGAAGGGCAGAGAGAGGGAGGGAGAGAATCCCAAGCAGGCTCTGTGCTGTGCTAAACCAACTGAGCCACCCAGGCGCCCTTGTTCTTTTGTATTTTAGATTCCACCTGTAACTGAAATCATATGGTATTTGTCTTTATTTGTCTGACTTATTTCATTTAGCATAATACCCTCTGGGTCCGTTCATGTTGTCACAAATGGCAAGAGCTCATTCTTTTCTATGGCCATGTAATACTCCATTGTCTGTAAATACCACATCTTCTTTATCCATTCATCTATAGATAGACTTTTAGGTTGCTTCATATCTTGGCTGTTGTAAATAATGCTGCAATAAACATAAGAGTGTAGATATCTTTTGTTACTAAGTGCTTTATATGAATTAGTTCATTTATAATCCTCACAACAACTCCATAAAGTACATGCTATTACCATGCAATGTTTTAGATGAAATAAATGAGTTACAGAAAGTACTATTCTTGTTCTTGAGCAGGGTATTATGTGATGCCACCAGGACCTGAACCCAGCTATTTAGCTCCAGAATTATTCCTCTTAACCACTATACTAGAGCAAACTGTTTAATTGTGACCACCAGCATACCAGATAAGATATAAATCTTTTCAATTTTAAATTATTTATATAAGAATTATCCTTTCTAATATGTTGAGAAAAATGTAATATTTCAACATGACACTAGAAGCCAATATGCTTAATGCCCTAGGGAAGGATCTGGGGAAAAAAATGACAAAGTTCTTCAGAACAGAATTTAGGATATTTGGATTTTACGTTTATGTCTGCCACTCATTTTAAAAAACTGTGGTTCAGTTATTTTAATATGGCTTCAGTTTGGGTAAAAAAGTTAAGAGCACAAATTTTGGAGTCACATAGACCTGGGAGCAAATGATAGATACCTACTTACCTCCAGCAAGTTACTATTTATGATTAGTAAGATGGGAAGTTAAAAAAGGTAAAATGAGAAAGGGAAAAGAAAACAGTTTCAAAGGACAAAATTAAATGATGTACTGAACATGTTTTGTGCAGTTCCTGGCATGTTAAGTGCTTTAAAAAATGATGGCACATACTGCCTGAACACCACTCCTCCCTAAACTTGATCTCATCTGTAAGAAGAAAGGATTGTCTTGGGTAGTTTCTGCTTCCAGGTCTCTTCTGTTTTTCAGAGAACATTTACATTTTACAGAGGGAAAGGTGTCTTCTAGCTCACATGTTCCATGGCTCTGGTGTTCCTCTGATAATGAAGATATGATCTCTCTCAGTAAGGGTGAAGTGATGAAAAAAGGCCATTTTTACTGGACTCGGTTTTAAATGGCTGGGGATTATTGGGATCCCATGTGCCAGTCACATCACTGTAAGAAATGCAGGCCTTGGTTGGTCAGGAGTTTCAACTGAGGTGTTTAGAACCCAGATCACTGGCCGGTAGACCTGTGTGTCTTCCCCCAAAACATTCATTCCAGAGATTCTGTAGCCTTGTCTTCCCTGATTCCCTTCAGACTCCCATGTCAGCTTCTAAGAAACAGAGGGATTCCCTTCCTTCTTGTTCTGGGCTGACCCTGCCTGTATTCCCACAGGGGTTCTGCCTTAAAGAACCCTGAAGCACAGCCTAGATACTTGGGGCTCTGGGGAGTGAAGGGCCTAGGGCAAGGGTGAAATGACTAAGTGCGGCCCTGGCCTTAACCTCAGTTCCACCAATAGATACCCTCTCAGCTGGAGCTCTGTGGGGAAGTTGAGTCATGTGTCATATGTCAGTGCAGAGGTGGGGGGCTGGTCCTGGAGGTGGTGGTGACATATCATCTCCTTCCTCCTGGAGGGTCTAAATATAGGACTCCTTCTGAGAGCTTCAGCTTCCAGACGTGCAGAAGCATGTGAGGCTCAGAGCAGAGGCCTCATATCCCCTCCACCCCACCTTCCCCTGCTCAGTACTGAGCAAGAAACATCAAAATATTGGCCTCTGTGAACATTTGGAGCTCTGCAGGCTGTCCTACCCCTTTCTGGGGAGGTGAGAAGGCTCAAACTGTTCTCATATGGGGCAGAAGTGTTTGCTGAAGGAATGTCACAGCCAGCCTCAGCTCTTCCTGAGCTCCGAGTCCCAAATTACCTGGTGGCTACCCTCCTATCAATGCCTCCACTGCCCTGCCCAGGGCCCAGGGGCTCAGCCCCATGAAGGGGAATTCATGCCTAGGCCAAACTCTGCATTTTGTCTTTTGCCTGATGGTCACTGAGCTGTCAGAAGGAAGCAAAGGCAGGCTGGTCCCATTCAGCATTAGGATTGGGATCCTAGAGGAGCCTTGGGGTAGGGCGAGGCAGGATCAGGTGGAGGGTGGGAAGACTAGTATTTGTGGTGCTCTGTTATGTCCCAGGTTTTTTCCACCCTGTCTATAGTTTTAGAAAGTTAAAGGAAATCACTCTCTGGTAGGAATGTTTGACATTCCCAAGGGCATCCTGGTTTGCATGGTGATATCAGCCTGTGAGATAACAAAATCCAGAGACTACTTGCAAATAAAGAGATATGCCTTTATGAATGTTAGAGCATTCATATATTCTGTTTGATTTGCTTCAAATCAAATAAAATTTGTGGGCTCATGCTTCAGTTCTATTACTTACTAGCTGTGTGACTTTGGGCAAGTTTCTTCACCTTTCTCAATCTGTTTCCTCACTGACCTAACAAGCAGTACAATGAACTGAATTGTAGAACTGCTGCTCTTTATTTCCTTAACTGTACTGTGGCAGAAATGGAGCACTAGCTGGCAAAGGAAAGGGGCAGCAAGGAAGCAAGAGGTGGCAGTAAATCTACCTGTGTGAGTGGGAGGTGTGCTTACACGTTCACAGTATGGAAGTTACTGTGGCTATGGCTATCTGAAATGGCTTTGGCAATGACCCAGTGTTCTCTGTTTAGTAAGAATTCTCAGGAGATGCCTCAGTTGGGAAGTTAGTGGGGGAACCATGGAGCTTGCTCCTGGTGTGGCCACAAACCAGCTGTGTAACAGTAGGTCTCCCTACTCTGGGACCTCAGTTTCCAAGGCGGCTGAATGAATCCTAAGATCCCTTCTAAGCACCCATCCATCCAGCAGGGGAAGCTGCTGGAACAAAGGAGGGCAGTGGGGTTATCCTGGGTTTCCAAGCAAATGTGCTCCTTTAGAGCATTTTTTCTTTTTTTAAATAAACAACAGACATTTATTTCTCACAGTTCTAGAGGCTGGAAGTCCAAGATCAGCATGTCAACATATTCAGTATCTGGTAGGGCCTGCTAGCCTCCTGGTTTATAGATGCCATCTTCTTGCTGTGTCCTCACATGGATTCAGAACCTTTTGAGTACTGAAGACACATACAGAAATTGGGGCACACTGATTTATCTTTCATAAAGGAGTTCTGTGAACATCGGTCCTGAGTTTGAATATGGGGCTTATCACATAATTAGGAATAAGTGACACATTTCTGGGGTTTTGGGGAATTAAATTTCTTTTTTTTAACATTTATTTATTTTTGAGAGACAGAGACAGAGCGTGAGTGGGGGAGGGGCAGAGAGAGAGGGAGACACAGAATCTGAAGCAGGTTCCAGGCTCCGAGCTGTCAGCACAGAGCGCGATGCGGGACTCGAACTCACGAAACGTGAGATCATGACCTGAGCCGAAGTCAGATGCTTAACCGACTGAGCCACCCAGGCACCCCTTGGTTTTGGGCAATTTAAATGCAAAAATTGTTGTGTGCTGGCATAAAACCCAGAACCAGTCCCCCTCTATCCTCTACTACGATGGTGGGAAGTTAGTGTTGTACAGGCATTAATTTGAACCTTGTTTTATTTCTCTAAAGGTATAAGCTGAATTTAATAATCCTGAGCAAAGTCTTGTAGAACATCATATTTTAATTAAAGACCTTCCTGAATTTTGTAAGGACAGTATAATTTAACTTATTTTTGGCAATTTCTCAGTGTACAAAATATAGATTTAATGCTAGCTTTGAGTTTTATAAAAGAACCAAAAAAAAAAAAAAAAAAGCAGCAACCTCATCAATTTCAATTCTTCTAGTCCACCTCCTTTTTGGAAAAAAAATTTAAGCAAATCTCAAATATATCCTCCATTGAAGTTATATTTCATCCAAGGGAAGAGACTTCATTTGTTTATTTAGTATCTCAGCTTGTAACACTTTAAGATTTTTATATGTAAAGCTGATGAATAATATTTGCCACTGGAATATTTATAACTGAAATTTCTAATTCCAGATAAGTTCTATTTTAGAAATCTTTAAGATCAACAAGTATCAATTATGCTGCATAAATTACATAAGCAAAATTAGGAAACCTATTTGCCTTCCTCCCTCTCAGCCCATCTTATTTGCCAGTGTGTTGACTGCATTTCTGGGCTCAAGGTCAGCCAAGGATTAATAGCTTTAGGTCTGTTTGCCTTGCCGATTTCAAAGCTGAATTTAGCTCTTGAAATAACAACATTTTGCCTGTGTACTTGAGTGAAATTTTAATATAGAGCTTTGGTTATAATTGTAGATCACACAGTCAGTTCTAGTAAGATGAGAAATTAGAACAAATAAGGTGAACCTAACTGCATTTTTGGTGACATTTTAAAATATTAGTGGGAAAATGAGATCGTCTGAATAGGATCTATTTTTTTAAGTTTGGTAAGTTATTTTTTATAAGAGTGTAAAATATTTTTTCCTTATGTTAGATGGTGCTTCTATAATATTATTTACTTAAGAGTATTCGTTAAAATCACATTATTGAAAGAGATTTCAGCCCAGCAGCTCTTTGATATATAATTTGATACATGGTATAAGTTAAATATCTTGTTGGAAAAATCTAGGTTTTCTGAATGCAGGAGCTCATGTGTTACTGTCTTTTATCCCCTTTACATCTAATCTAATACAGGTGTTCTTTTCAGATAATGAATACCTTGAGATGAGGAGAGACTGTTCCCTCAGGTTCTAAAGCCCAAGTCTTTTTGAGGAGATAGAAAGTGGATCTCACTCCTATCTTCAAAGCTTTATCAGCAAGTCCTAGTTTTGGCCTAGGCTGAAATGAAACTCTAATCATGGGGCATTTCATGGGATTGTGATGGCCTGAGAAAGTGAGAGTAGTACCCCCAGCCTCATGGTTACAATAGAAAGGGATATTGTTGGGAAAGGAATTTAACTCTTCTTGTATTAGTCTCACAGGAACCTAGTGTTCTGACCAAGACACTCCTTTAACGTGCCAACTTGTTGATGAAGAATCTCAATAGCCAGCAAATCCTCTGAAAGAAAGGCTCCCTTGAAAATTGAAGCAAACTTTGCAGTACTTATTCACATTTTCAAGACAAAAAAAACCCAGACAATATTTGCTCTTTTTTGTTATAGAAATAATTCATGCCCCCTCTAGGCATTTTAGAGACTGCAAAAAAGTTTTAAAGAAGTAAATAAAATAGATGTTATGCATGCATCATTGACCCCGTGATATCTACAACTAACATTATGATGCCATAGAAAACGGTGGGTAACCAGCATTTTCATAAGCAGTACTTCAGACAAGGCCCAGAGAAAGGGGTTGCTTGGTTTGTATGGGAAGAAGAGGTGCAGGGAGATTAGGTAATTTGCTAAAGTAACCTAGTGAGGGGATGGCGAACCACAATGAAGATGCCTGGCTCTGGGATTTTCTTTGACCAACCAGGAGTACAAACCTTTCCCACAATCCAGGTGCTACTGACAGTTGTTTTTTCTGTCATTCCCCTGGTAACTGAAGAAAGGGTCAGCCATCCTCAATGGAAATCAACCAACTCTATGCCTAAGGGTGGACAAGGAGATGATATTTGTCAAAGCAGTTGTGTTATCAAGTGGTGGGTACAGTTTTACCCCATAAACCCCTTCAGGAGAGTGGAGGAGGTGCTCCCTCTGTGGGGTGGGAGGAGTGACAGGCAGATTTAGAGAGTTTGGAACTTTGGAACTCGTTAGCCTGAAGAAGGCTAAAGAATAACTGCCCTAACAAAGAGGGTTGACTTGCAGCCTTTGCTCCAAAGACCAGTGGAACTAAACTCTTAGTGAAAACTTATTTCTAGTTCTTGTGCCCTTCCAGAAAGAAAAGTTTTTAGCAGCCAAGGTGGTAATGACCCACATTTGGGAGACTCAAGCCCACCTCTGGCTAAAGTAGCTATGGCCACTGGGCACTGTGGCTTCTAATGCATAGATATTGTTAGTAATCCAAACATTAGTGCTTTTCCTCTTCCTAAAATAAGCAGCAGTGTGGTCTAAGTGTACCAGAAGAGCTGTAAGTTGGCATTTCAAGGTAGGAAACTGGACATGCTCCATTAACCAGCATCCAAACAATTGCTCTGTCACTGAAGCTCATCTTCCCTAACATAGGCATTATCACAGCAACCAGCATCTTTTCGTAGACCTTAAGACCTTTTACAAAATATTGGCAATAAAATCTCCTGACAAAAAAATTCCAGCCTTCTGGTTCACACCCCAGAATAATCTGTTCACTCTAGCTAATTTGCATGGAGAGGTTAGCCTGTTTGTTTGAAAACAGTCCCAGAATCACTTACTTGGAAATTGTAAAGCCATAGAGTATGAGAGCAGGAGGGATAGCAGAGATCATTCATTAACACCTTGCCACTTTGTAGAAAGTGAGAGCCCTATAACTAAGGACACTCAGCTCAGAGTTTTCAAGGGACTTGCTCAGAGGCACTCAGCTGTATTTATAATAATGGAGTAATGAAGTAAATAATGGAATTCAGACTTTTATTTTATTTTTAAAATTTTTTAATTTTTTAATTTTTTAATGTTTATTTTTGAGAGAGAGAGAGAGAGAGAGAGAGCGAGCATGTGTGCGTGTGCATGCTAGTGGGGAACGGGCAGAGAGAGAGGGAGACAGAATCCAAAGCAGGTTCCAGGCTCTGAGCTGTCATCACAGAGCCTGACGTGGGGCTCGAACTCAAGGACCACAAGATCATGACCTGAGCCAGAGTAGGATACTTAACCGAATGAGCCATCCAGGTGCTCCAAGAGTTGAGATTTTCTAATTCCAATCTGAAGATTTTCAGCATAGCTTCTCTGAAGAGTGCCACAAATTGATGTGGACAGGGAGGGAAGAAAGATAAGGATTATAATCCTCACCCTGGGTTACTTCTGTTTACTTCAAGGGTCGCTTTGATGAGATCATCAAGTCTCTGGCCCCTTTAAAACAGAAAAAAATGATGCGGTTAATGGTAGATTAACACCAAGTGGATAAAACTATTCATTAAAATCAGAAACAGTATAAACACTCACTGATATGTCAGAGAATTGAAGATTGTTAAAAGTGGCTATGCAGAAGTATGTAGGGATTTATATGCCACTGAAACTCATTGAGACTCAGAGAGATAATATTTTAATCTTGGAGTGATTATGCCACTAGCAATTACTGTGCTAGGACTCTGTCTCCATTTTGATTCATTTAATGCTATGTTCTTAGCCTTTACTGGGTACACTAAGCATTTTGTAACAGTCCATACATATGTCTCATGGAACATTGCAGAAGACATATTCTCTTCATATCAACCTCCAACATGCTGTGGGACTTTAAAATCAACTTTGGAGAATCTATACTTTGTAAAATTGACATTTATTAGCAGGTTTTCTATTCACAACACTGGATTAAGATAAATACACATATTTGTTCATGATAAACAACCTGGTATCTGCTTCTGGTACTTAGAACTGTATATTAAAACCACAAATTGTGACTAGTTTGTTGGCAACTAACAATAGAGAGATTAAAATCTATTCAGTTCTGAAATGTAAGATATATTTACTGCATTATACAACTTCAGGTAGTCACTGAAAACTTGTATTTTATTGTTACCCTTTAGTATATTGTGCTTCTGATCTTAATAGAATTTTGTTTTCTTATTACATTTACATGTGAAAAGAAAGTGAGTTCCAAAGAGCACAAGATATTTTTCTGCATCTGGTGAGGGGTAGAACTCAGACCCAGTTTGAACTTGTTATACTGCCTGCCAAACTGACTTCTCTTCTTGACATCCCTGATGGCACCATCATTCTCCTGATCACCCAGGATCAAAATGTCAGTCTTCCTGGGTGTGTCCCTTTTCCTAACCACCCATATTAAATCTCTGTGCATATTAAGTCCTTAAGGTCTTTCCCCGAGCTCTCTCTTATGATTATTCTATCTTCCCTCTTCCCTCTTCCCTATCAACATCACTAATACTGCTATGATTGAAGCAAAGGCTCCAGGTAAAGGAGCATATACACTTGCCTTGGTGGGTCTCCTCCTTGGGCTGGCTGAGGTGAGTTGGAGAGGTATGAAAGAATGAGATGTTTGGGGTCCTGGCCTGAGTCAATGCCATCTCACCCTGTCTCTCTCCGTCCCTTTAATATGACTTACAGAACCTGGGAAACTTGGTCTGAGCACCATATACTTATTTGCCATTGCCACTGTCCTTAGTGGAGGCTGGAACATCTGATTCAGAGTGCTCTTTGAAAGGTTGCCTTCTCCTCCGGACAAGGAAACCAAAGACCAATGGGACATCTAAGCATTCTTAATTCAGCTTTATTTTACCTAGAAACAAGGAGAATGCTATGCTAAGGAGAATGAGATTACTTCTCCTTAAGAAATAGTTGTAGATTTTGGTGTTGGATAGATAAGGAATCCAGATCCAGGATGTGTTGACCTTAGTTGAGATGCATCCTCTTAGAGTGCATCTGTAAATCCCATCACACATGTGGCCCATATAAGGGTCTTTCACTCCTCTGAAGGACTGGTCCTGAAAAAGAGATTCCTTCTGAGAAGATGGAGTTGAGGTGACAAAAGTCTCAAGAAACCTGGTTAATTTATTCACAGTATGAGTACAGAAGCTGATAATTCAACCATTCTTTGAACATAAACTTTATTATGTAGCACATTTATCATATTATAATGATTTGTTTGCTGGTCTCTTCTCTATGTTCAAATTCTGGCCCTGACAATGACTCACTGTGGGCCATGGATAAGCTATTTAACTATGCTGTGCCTCAGTTTCTACACCTGTGCTAGGTGATGATAGCACCTACCTCACAGAATGATGATGAGGATTCAATTCAGTGTGAATTTAGCTTTCTCTCCCTGGGGCCTAGTACCATGACTGGCTCGTGGGCACTCTGTAATTATTTGTGAATTATTTTAGTAGCAAAATTTTCTGTAAACTTCTTTGGAAGGCTGAGCTTAAAGAATTTGTCACATTACTTACTGAGTTTTGGGAAGAGGATTTGGCCAAAAGATACTTTTCAATCAGATGGAACTGAAGATAATGTCTGTCTGCAAAGAGAAATTGAAACCAGATGAATGTTTTGAATATTTTACGACTGCATTCGAGAAACGTTAGGATGTCTCCATTCCCACATTTGGATGGGTTCTTGGAACTACCTTTTGTGTCTCATCCAAGATGGCTAGAAGTTGATTTGAATTTCCTCCAACTTCATTTGAAGCTGTGCTCAAGCTCCAACATATTTGAAGATGTGGAGTTTGGGCACTAGACACTTTTTGCTGTCTTGCTTCCCCTGGCATGATCTCCCTCTAATATCCCAAGCATTTGGAGCCCATATCCTTCACTGGACATACTAGTACACATTGTCTTAGGCCATTTAGAGTTGCCATGGTTTGTCATTTAATTATTATAGGTTCACTTTAAATCTTAATTGACTGTAACTTTTGTTGAGGAAGGACAGAGTCTTATTTTTCTTTCCTTCACACGAACATGTAAGAATGGTGAGCTATTTGCTCTGATTGATAGGTTTAAAATTATGTTTGTCCCACATGTTTAGAGATGTCATTTCTGAAAGGAAAGGTGTTTGAATAGCCTTCTCTGGAGATCTTTAAAAATAGTGATACTTCTCACCTGATTGGGGTGTTGAAAGTGAGGTCTTGTGGGGCAATGAAATGGCTTCTGGTCCTGAAGTTGGAATTATTTTAACTTTAGTTTGAATGCACATTTGAAAATAATGTGTAAAAAGTATGGCAGGATATTCTGTGGCAGGTAGTCTATCAGATGGGGCTGGGATCAGGCCAGGGCTGCAGGTACATGGAAAAACGTTCTTCAGTTCAGAAACCAGAAGAGAGGGTAGAGGGCAATTATAGGAGCAAAAGCATCAGGTCTCAGGCAAGACAATAGGCACGTTTGGCCTTGTAAGTCCAATTAAGTGGGTCTGAGCAGTGTGTTAATTTTCTGTCATTGCCATAGTAATATTGCACGTGTGAGGCTTAAAACAACACACGTTTATTCTCCAGGTCATTAGTCAGGTACAAGACCTACCTGGCTAAAATGAACTTCTCCATCTGGATTCTCACAGGGATCTCAGACTTAACATGTCCTAAATGGAACTCCTGCTTTCAGCTCAAACCTGCTTCTCTTCCTGTTTTCCCCGTCTCATTAAATATCAGTTCCATTCTGGAATTGCTCATATATCAAAAGCTCTGGACTTGTCCTTAATTCCTCTTTCTTATAAGCCCCAGTCAGCCAATCTGGTTGGCTCTGCTTTCAAAATTATATAATCAGTGTGATTATTTCTCACTGTGTCAATATCTGTAGTTTGGATTCTTGTAGTAGCATTTAAAACTGGTTCTGCTCCTTCCACTCATGTCCCATTTCAACGTATATCGTCAGCACAGCAACCAGAGTGACCCTGCTAACATGTAAGCCAAATCTCACCCCTCTGCTCTTCACAACCAGTTGGCCCATCTCACTCAGAGTTAAAGCCAAATACTTTCTGGGGGCCTAACGGGGCAGGCAGGCCTGTCGCTCTGGCCCCTCACTGCTCTCCAGTGATGTCACTTGTCTACCTCATAGGCTGTTTGGACCTGTACATCATCAGACTCTCAAAGTTTCCCACCTGTCCATAGCCAAAGATCATCCTTGGTTAAGAAGGCAGATTTCAGGTCAAATAGGGATGCTTGGTTCTTCCATTCTCTGGGTCAAATAGTAGGGACATCTGGTTCTTTCACTCTCTCGCCTACCCCAACCTTCTTCCAACCCCATTGTGATAGCCTCTGAGTCTGAGTAGAGGGGCTTTCATGTTTGACTCAAAGATAGAGATTTCCTCACAGGGTTCCATGGTCTCCAAACCGGTGACAAACCCAGGGGCATTTTCTGGTTCTGTTGCTCTTGTATCCAGTCAGGCCAGTCACTGACACAGCACCTGCTGCTGAAATACAAACCAGTTGTTGGGGTTTGAGGTGGGGGCAGATGTTCCTGGAAAAAAGGGATGGGAAGGAGTGGTTCCTATTTTAGGTTAACCACATCAGTCTTCCAGTCTTCCAACATCTTTCTGCTCAATTGGCTACACTCCTGGGGATTTTGTGCCGGTAACAAGCATCTTCTCGAACAACTGTTCCTCATTGTTGAATTCAGCAGCTGGCAGTGAGGTGAGGGATACAGACAAAGCCTTAAGGGATGTCAGAGTGGGCTCAGTGAGGTGTCCACTCTTGTGTCTTCCCTTGCACTGTTCTTCCCTTGCACTTGTACCTAGAGGATTCAGTGTATGTTTATTGTACTGAAATGACACATTTTTAAAGGCTAATGAACATACCAGATGATAAATTAATCACACACAAATAAAGTCTAGGTAACACATACCTTATTATCTCTGGAATTCAATATCAGTGTAAATAAGGGAACTAAGAAGGGGGCTAAGATTGGCTGAGGGTCTTTTAGGACATCTGAGGTGGCAGTGGGATTGATGTGTCTTGTTTTTGTCTGATAGGTCATTGCTTGTGAGCAGCAGTATGACTCTTCCTATGACGCTCGCTGTGACGTCTGGTCCTTGGGGATCACAGCTATTGAACTGGGGGATGGAGACCCTCCCCTCTTTGACATGCATCCTGTGAAAACGCTTTTTAAGATTCCAAGGTAGGACACAAGATGGCGCTCTTGGCTTATTAGTTCTTTGTGAAAGAGTCTGGTTAAGAGGGATAATAAGTAGTTTGTAAACAATTTCTGGCCAAACCTAAGAAAGCCTAATTGTAAAATGTATTTCTTTTGGGGGGGAAAAAAAGGGGGAGTGGGGGAAAAAAGAGATGACTGTTCGTTAAAGCATATCCCAAAGAATAATAGGACTATATTGTAACCATTGCAGATTTTCAGTACTCTTATTTTTCTGAGATACTCATTTATTGTGCTTTGCACAAGAGGACTAAAAATACAATTTTGGGTTAAATAATCTCTCTAAATGCTGATTTTCTCTTTTTAATTATATAATCACATCTGGTCATTCTGTTTATTGGAATCTTTCTCGAGTATTCAGGAAAATTTGGGGATAAGAAATGTGTATTATATTTTCGTATACACCCAGAGAAGCACTAAAAAACATCAGCTAAGCGAATCAGTTATAAGACTTACTCTCCATCCCCTGATTTCCATCTCAATGGGACATTGTGCTGAAAGAGGTCTGTTTGGAGGGTATTTAAATGCCAGTATATTTTCTATTGTATGTATTCATTAGGGGTTTGTACTAGAGATTTGGTTGTTTGTCTTTCATCAGAATTGGACTGCTGTTTGGCCGCTTAAGCTTCTAGTTACCAAAAAGGAAGCAATCGGGTGAGCTCTGTCCTGGTTGGGTGGCAGATTAAGAGATTTGTACCCTCCACATTTCTCTTTCAAAGGAAGGCTCTGGGCCGGCTTGGAGCTGTTTAACTACTTTAACAGTGCAAGTGTTAACCTTTCCTTATCTGCACAATCACACAGCCTTTAAAAATCTCTCCTGATTGCAATTTGCATTTCTGATTAGGTCTATTTAAATGCAGATGAAGCCTGTGGTGTTCATCATCATAGTGTTATCGTTTTATACCTAATCCAGATGTGAACCACTACCCACCATTATTCCAAAAATGATTCCCACCCAAGTCAGGATTGGTCTTTTTGCTTTTTCCAAAGTACAAACACAAGTCCAGGAGATTGGAAGAACAGACAAAGCTCCTGGCTTTTAAAATTAATAGTCTGGTGATCATTTAAAACAAAGTACGAATGCAGGACCAAAAGCACTGTTGTATGCAGTAATATGTCAGAAAATGAGAAATGGTGTCTGGGATGGTATGTGTGTATGCTTTGATTTTTTACAAATCATTAACTTTTCACCATTTATTTACTGTGGCCACATAATTTCCCAAAGATCAGAATTAAAGTGTGGCTTCTGATTAGCAAGATATATGTACTTCTGATAAGACATCATCTACTTGGGTATATATTTTTTTCTTTTTTAAAGTATGTGTTTGTGTACAGACCACCTGTTCAAAAATTTCATAGGGTGATAAATGTGAGGCAGCTTAGAAAGTGTGTGTGTGTGTGTGTGTGTGTGTGTGTGTGTGTGTGTGTGTGTGTGTTTAAATAGACTGTTCATCTCCAATGACTCCTCTGGGCTTGCTTCTGTGCCTAGCAAAGTCTCTGATCTCTAATAATCTCAGTACTTCACTTCTTCCATCTTGGGAGAAGCTCCCAGACCTTTGAAATACAAATAACCAAGCTCCCTTCCCCCACTGCCTGCTTCCGGACAGGGTGAATCCCAGGAACAGGACAATTGCTAGAAAAGGATCTTAGGGGAAACAAGGATTCTTACCCTAACATACGTTGAAGCTTTCTTTTTCTCCTTTTAATGTAATCTCCTGCCCTTTTACCATCTCTTGGTTCCTGCACAAGTGATGAATCAGATCAAACTGGGAAATGTCAACAATAATCAGTCAGCAGATCCTCAGTGAGATTCTATGTGCTGAATACTTGCCACTGTCCCAACCTTAACAACCAACTTGACGTTCCTGTGCAGGAAGGATGGATTTTTTTTTAAATGTAGCATATTTGCATATACTGCACAGCATCTTATACTCCCCAAGTTATTTACTTAAAAATTACCTTTTCAAGGGGTGCCTGGGTGGCTCAGTTGGTTGAGCGTCTGACTTCTGCCCAGGTCATGATCTCACCATTCATGTTCATGGGTTTGAGCCCTGTGTTGGGCTCTGTGCTGACAGCTCAGAGCCTGGATCCTGCTTCATATTCTGTCTCAGTCTCTCTCTGCCCCTCCCCTGCTGGTGTTCTGTCTCTCTCTCTCAAAAATAAACATTTAAAAAAATAAAAAAAATTTACCCTGTCAATTAGAATTATGTATTGCTCTTACGAGGTATTTGTGGATTGACCAAGCAAGTGTGTGTGTGTGTGTGTGCATGTGTGTTCATACTATCTTAATTTTGAGTGCTAAAAATGTGCATTTCTTCAGAAAAGCTCTTTGATGGAGAGTGGAAAAATTAAGCATTTACATATTTTAACTGGGCACTCAAATTATTTACCTGTGTGTTTCATGGGGTACTCTCTCTCTCCCTCTCTCATTTTCCCATTCTTTCAGCATTTTCTTTCCTGATGGAGAAGAGAAAGTGACAAGTAATGACAAAAATCTGTTTAATCCATTTGGCTTCTGGTTTTTTTCCTATTTGGTTATGAGTGTCTTTGCTGTTCTGGAATTCCCTCTAGTTAAACAATGAAGTCCATTTCAGAGTATTCTAGGATCCAGAACATTGTATGTGGCTTCCTTCTTTGGCCCTCCTAACTCTCCTCTTCCCTGCAACCTTCCTTACTGGAAATAAGTACCAAATAAGGGAAGAAAAGAAGACCTTTACTGAGTCAGGGAAGATATAACTTTCACAGGTTCTGAAGGACTTAGGAAAGAATGAGGTGCTGGTTACATGTGAGGTGAGAGCCTCAGGTGTCAACAGGCAGATAATTACACAGGTTCCCTGGACACTGTCAGAAAGCATGAAGCAAGACCTGCCTGGATGTGGTTGACTTGCCTGCACACAGGGCTCCTTACTTTTCCCCCCTCTGCCTCCATTCCTTCTGGAGGCACCTTCTCCTTTCTTTTGACCTTCACTTTAGAAGATGACACATGGAGTATTCGTGACCTGTCTTTGAAATGCTGCGTGACTCACAGTCTTTCCTACATTGCAAACACACAGAAATTATCTGCTGATTGTGACAGCATCCACTATTTGCTGAACCCGTCAGCATGTGTCATCTTGTCTAACGCCTTTGCTCCAAAAAAGTCACCCCTCTCTGACAGTCACTGCTCTGTCTGCTGCTATTTTTCTCTAGGAGTTAGAAGAGAGGAAAAGAATGAAAGCCATTTCTTTGGGCATCAGTGGATTTGATAACATCTCTCTGATGACCCTCTCCTGAGGACTCCTTTAAAATGTCAAAGGCTTATTAGAAGGATCTTGCTGATGACCTGGATATATTTTTTTCATTTAAAGGGAGATCCATTTCATAGATGTAATTGCAAGAACCCATAGAGTTAGGAGAAATATACAATTATATTTCTCTCTTGGCAACTAGGTATCTTTCCTTAGCTTGGAATCTTTGCCTCATGACCCCTTTGACCTTCATAGATGGGAGTCAGGAAGGCAGTGGGGACCAGTGTGGCTGTGTCTGTTGGACAAGGGCTAAGAGCTGTGTTGCCCGCCCATTTATTTGGGGCCAGATAGAGGCTGACTCTTGCCACACATTGCATAGTACTGCCGCTTCATTCCTTGTGGATAAGTGTAGAATGTTTTCAGCATTCCCAGCAGAAATGTCTTTGGCTGGGAGTGGATGGGCCAGAATGGCCTGAACATTCCAGTTGCTAAAGCCAGTGGTTTTCCCTTTCTAAAGAGAAGTTTCCCTGCAGTACACTGCAAAAAGGAGAACTCATGATGATTTCCAGTTCACATTTGGGCTTGCTTTTGTCACCAAACTTAGGTTGTTCCAAGCTGTACCCAAACGGTACATTAGTTTCCTAAGGCTGCCACAACAAATTACCACAAATTTGGTGGCTTAAAATAAGACAGCTGTATTGTTCTAGAGACCAGAAGTCTGAAGTCAAGATGTTGACAGAGCCACGATCTCTCTGAAGGCTCTAGAGGACAATCCCTCCTTGCCCCTTCCAAGGTCTGGTTACTTCCGGTCATCTTTGGTTTGTGGCAGCACAACCCCAGTCTCTGCCTCCACTTTCATGTGGCTTTCTTCCCCGTCTCTCTGTGTGTTCTTTTTTGTCTTGTCCTATAAGAACATTGTTACTGTTTTTAGAAAAACCCGTCCTAATCCAGAATGATCTCATCTCAAGATCCTTGTTTTAATTACATCTGCAAAAGCCCCTTATCTCAAATGAGATCACATTCTCAGGTTCCAAGTGGACATATCTTCTGGGGGCCACAGTTCAACCTGCTATACCATCAACTTTCATGTTTTCTAAATTCCCTGAGAAACTAATTTGGGGCAGAATACAGGATAACTAGCTAAATGATGATGGAAAAATAATAATAGCTTAGATTTATTGAGTGCTAACTGTGCGGCAGGCACAGTGCTGTGTGTTTCCCAAATATAAATGCATCAATCCCTACAATGACCCTGAGGTGGATACTATCACCACCCTTTTTTCTGGAGGAGAAAACTAGAAGCCTTTGGTTATGCACCTATGGAGGAAAATGGTTTGAATCTGAGAACTTTGACTCCAAAGCCCGATATTTTTGCAGCTATAGTTGACCATTAGACAGCATGGGGGTTAGTGGTACCAACCCCTCCACACAGTTGAAAATCTGTGTTTAACTTTTGAGTCTCCCAAAATGTGACTACTAATAGCCTACTTTTGACTGGAAGCCTTACAGATAACGTAAATAGTTGATGAACACGTATTCTATATGTTATATGTATTATATATTGTATTTTTTTCACATTTTTAAGAACTTATTTGAATTCCAGCTAGTTAACATACAGGGTAATATTAGATTCAGTTGTAAAATATAGTGATTAAATACTTACATACAACAACCAGTGCTCATCTGAACAAGTGTCCTCCTTCATACCCATCACCCATTTAGCCCATCCCCTTCCCACCTCTCTTCATTTATTCTCTATAGTTAACAAGTCTGTTTCTTAGTTTGTCTCTCCTTTTTCTTTCTGCATGTAATCCCTTGTTTTCTTTCTTTTTTTAAATTTTATTGTTATTTTTTAATATGAAATTTATTGTCAAATTGGCACCTGTTGGGATGAGTACTGGGTGTTATATGGAAACCAATTTGACAATATATATTGTATTCTTACACTGAATTAAGCAAGAGAAAAGAAAATGTTATTAAGAAAATCAAGGAAGAGAAAGTACATTTACAGTACTGAACTGTGTTTATCAAAGAAAATCTGCATGTAAGTAGACACATGCAGTTCAAACCCATGTTGTCCAAGGATCAACTATACATTGAAAAGTTAAAGCCCCTCTTCAGTTATATTTATTTATCAATGAATTATGAATTAAGCACTAAGGGGACTGGAGTATACAGAAATAAATAGGACATCTCAGTCTTTAAGAAGCTTATAATCCAGCATCCTTCTTCCTGCTCCCAATTTAAACGGACACTATAAACCTGAGAGAATCTTATTAACATCAGCGATTGTGTCAGCCACAGAACTGAAGAATAGAAATCAAAAGTGTCATCACAGGTGAATATAGGTCTTGCTTGGCTCATTGATTTATGTATGACCCCCAAACCAAAAATCCCTTCCTTTTCCAAACTCCCTTTTAAGCAACTGCCTTCTAGTTCCTAATTTGGAACTTAAGTGTTTGAACTAAAGAATTGTAGAACATATGTTACATAAAACTGGCGAGGCATTTCAGGTTATCATTATTGTACCCAGAAGTTCCTGTCCCATCCTACCCTTCTTGGAAAACTTGCGTCTGCCACATCAGGGCTATTTCTGGTATAGCCAGAATCTCCTCCCCCTTCACCTTCCTCTTATTTTTTTGATTGGAAAAGCTCACTTTGGTTCTGGGGTAAATGGAAATCTGTTTCTGGCATTCTCTCATGCATTCTCTCATGGAAACTATTTTAAGTGGTTATTTAAGAGGAGGCAATGTAACACCTAAAGTTCTCACTTTGGGTGCATTATTAGACTCTTGTGGCCAACTAGAGTTTTATGGTCGAGTCTGAGGACTTAGCCTGTCTCTAGAACTTTATGCTTATGGGAAAAAAACTTTCCAAGCTCTGAACTACCCATTCACAGAAGTGTTTTGGAACACAGTCTGTTGGGTATTTGGGGATGGCTATGCCCTTTAACCTAGGACATCTCTAACTGTTCACTTTAAATTAGGCTTGTTTTGAGCGCTTGAGTTGTAAGGCAGGGGTTTCTTCTTTTTTTTTTCCTCTCTCAAGAAGAACACAGTTTTCCTGTGCTTTCCTTATTCATTGTCACAGGTGAAAATGGCAGAAGTTGGATAGTAAAGAAAAGAGGAACAAGGAGGAAAAATCAAAAAAGATACTCTCAGGGTTCTTGAATGATGTGGGTGGTGCGCTTAGAAAGGGTAATTTGAAACATTTGTGAGTTTAATTGAAAGGTTTCTTCAGGGACCCAATGCCTACAATTGACTCTTGTTCTGAAACAGAATCCTTGCACTGAATTTTCATCAAATTGCATCTGAATTTCTATCCTTTTTTAAAGGTAAAGATTCTTTGTATTCTGACTTTACTAATTCAGGAGCCAAATTGTTCCTACATGGGAAGCCTGCTCTTCAGCTGTGAGAGGATGCAGAGGCAGCAGGGAGCCCTGAGTCACCAGTAATTGTCTTACTATTACAGAATTGTCACAGGACATTTTCCCTTAGGGCTGTGAAATATATGGAAAAGAAATTAAAACTAAACTATTGTTGTTGAAGTGTAATGAGTGAGGGGGTTGGGTGTTTAATGGCACAGTAAGGCTAGATCTGCCCCCGGGGAATTTTGGTTTCTCTTCACCAACCCAGGTCGCTTAGCTATTGGCCTTTTGAGCAAGGAACCCTCACAATCCCAGCTTCCCTCATAAAGCAAGAAGAGCTAGAAGAATTAGCATCATTTAGCATTTATTGAGTTCCTAACAGGAAAAAAAAAGTTTTGAAATACTCCCGTAGAAAAACAGTAGTCTTTTATGAATGTTTTTCTTTCTTTGGGAGATTTCTAGTCCCGTTTTTAGGGGATTGTGGTCCCTATCCCTCAGGATGCTTTAGGGGTGCCCCTTCTCTCCCCTGGAGTAGCCTTTTCATTTCCTTGGGAACACAGTAGCTGGAGGCAGCTGGAAGAAATGCCCCAGAAGGCCTCCACTCTGTGGAACATGTTTCTGAACTCTTTTTTAATTTGAGTTGAGCAGCTGGGGCTGTTAGTTCCTGTGGAGGTGCAGCTTGCTGCCCCCTGAATCCTGGCAGGCAGGAAGAGTTCAGCTTTGCAGGTTTTCATTTGGGGATCAGGTGGCAAAGGAGGAGTGTGCCTTCAGGGACTGCCTGCCACTCCCCATCCACGTTGAGTAAGAAGCCCATCCTGAGAGAAGGGAAAGGCCAGAGAATGAGAGGTGTTGATTTACAGCACTACCCGTGCTTTTCCCCCATTACCCTGATTTCATTATTTTGGCACCACTCACTTTGGCTAATTCCAACTTAGCTCCTAAATGATGGCGAGATGGGCAAAGAGGAGAGACAACGAAACAGAGCTCTAAATAGTACCAAAGGGTTTGAAATACCCTAGTTTCCTCTTGATTCTAGAAAAAACAAGGGAGTAAAGGTGAGGAATATTTATAAACTCCTTTCATAGGTTTGCATAGTGGTATGGTAGGGGCAACACAAGGATGAAGAGAGGTAAGGTGGTAGTCTGGAGGAAGGCTTTTCATAGCTGAAGCTATCCATTCTGGGAGAATCCTAGAGTCAGATGAAACTAGTGAAAGAAAATAGAGTGTAGTGGTTAAGCATTGGTGTATCCGTTATCTACTGGTAAGTAGCAAAACGCCCCCAAACTTAGTTGCTTAAAACCATAATCATTTATTATTTTTCACGACTCTGTTGGGTCTCAGGGTGGTTATGTGGATCTTGGCTGGGCTCACTCATGCATCTGTGGTCAGCTGGGGATTTGGCTGGGTGCTGGCTGGTCTAGGATGACGTTGGCTAGGATGACTTGGCTCTGTTCCATGTGGTTTCTCATCCCCTGGTAGGCTAGCCGGGGCTGGTCTCACATTGGTGACAGGGTTCCAAGCATAGACACAGAAAGGGGTAGAAAACTGGTCTATTTCTGCAATCAGTTTACCACAGCTGAGTGTTCTACAGTCAGTCTCTGTGGGTTCAAATACTACCATTACTACCTTCAAGCTGTATCAACTTGATGAAGTTACTTAATGTCTGTGCTTTAGCTTCACCCTCTGTAAAATGGAGATGTGAAAACTATCAGCTTCACAGAATTGTTGTGAGCAGGGAATCAATGTAAAGTGCTCAGAACAGTTCATAGTAAACAATTGATTTTTGCTGGTTGCTAACAAAGAAAAAAAATCCCAAAAAAGCACTTTGCTTTCCTGTGTAGCTCAAGAATTAAAAATTTCTGCTCAAAAGAGCTACCCATGAGATCAATCATTTGGAAGTTTAGCTAAGTGATTGAATGATGATTGTATGGGGAATTGAGAGAGAATCAAGACTGATTTTCAGTAAATCCTTGCTACTACTACTGTATCTGTTTGAAGGACTCTGCCATGAATATTCATGGTCACAACTTCTTTGTTAATAGACACACTCCTAGGAGATGAGGACCCTCCTCTTGCCCCCATACACACCCATAAGTGTATGACAGGAACTGCCCATTTGGAAGCAGAGCTGGCCCTAGTCCCAACTCCCAGTGTGTCTACAGTGAGTCGGGTGATGCTGTCTCTGAAGAGAACTGGGGCCACAGTGTCTTTCCTTTCCCATCAGTTCCATCTTTGTGGTGATTTTGCTTGGTGGATGAGTTGTGTGATCGGGGGTTGTTTGCCTCCTTCTACAGGGTCCCTTTAGCCTCCTTGATAGGTACAAACTTCTTCAGGTTCTGGAAATGTTTTGTCCCCAGGTAAAGGGACAGGAATAGGAGTTCTATGCAGAGGGCACTGACTCTGGATCGGGTTCGATTTTACTTCCATTTTTTTCCACCAAAGAGAATGACTTTTTTCTAGCCCAGCCTGGAATGGCTAAAAACATTGGCAAATGGAGACAGAAACTGAAACCAGTCAAGGGGATTGTAAGGAGAGCACTTAGTTGTTTCAGATGAGTTTAGGTTTCTTGGCTGGGACGAGTGATACCCCAAGTACTGAGAGAATATACAGGTAAGACTGCTGACCCACTGTCAGTAATCTTGGAAGAATTCTGCAGCATAAGAACAGTGTTTGAGGAGTGGAAAAGGGAGGATATGCTACAATTCTTCAAAAAAGAGAAGAAGGCAGAATCTGCAAATTACTACCTGGTGAGCTTGACTTTCATTATGGGCTAATTACTAATATTCTTTTTTTTTTCCTTGAATGATTTGTGAATTCTTAGAAGAAAAAGTGGTGATCATTAGAAATTAGCATGGGTTCACTAAAAGTAAGCCATGTCAGATTAGTTTCCTTATTTGGCATTACTGAAAGGCTGCTACAAAAGGGGGATTTTCTTAGACATAATATATTTGTAATTTTGCCTTTAGGTAAAATCTGTTGTGATATCTTTGTGGCTAAAGTGGAGAAGGTAGGCTGGAGAATGGTGGTAGTGATGGATCATACCCAAGAAAGGTTGTATTAAGGAACGCTGGGTAATGGTGTCGATGTCAACATGGCAGAGGAAGTCCTAGAGGCCTTGGGCAGGGCTCTGCTGATCACCCTACCTGTTGAATGTTTTAAAATTTGTAATGAGTTGGAGGACATTGGTAGCCTGTTGTTCACATAAATGAAGGGTAGCTGGTATGTGGGATGACAGACTTGGAACTCCAAAAGATCTCAGTTGTCAAGAGCAATGGGGGTTTCTAGCAAGCAACTCAGAAACCCTGGTGAGCTCTACAGACTGACAGCCATGGCCTTATAACCCACAAGGGGAAAATGAATTCAATTGTGACTGTAAACCCGAGGAGTCAAACAGGAAGATAATCATGTGTGGTTAATATGAGGTTTAATAAACAGAACAAATACCACCCCACCCCCACATTGGTTCTGTCCCAGTCAGAGCCCTTTTGGAATGATGGCTTCATTCTGGGCACCACACTCAAACTCTGCTTCAGGAGAGTCTTATCTAGGCAGAACTCTAACTGGCCTGAAGCTAGCATTTCAAATGGGGATTTGGACACTTGGGTGCTATTTCCGCTTCTACTCTTTCACCAGTCCATCATTTCAACTCTCAGAGGGGCAGAAATGGCACCACCTGTAAGCAGAATGTTTTGCACTCAGATAACTGGGCCTATGTAAACTATTTTCTTCAGCTTCCTCCCTGCATTTTGAAGGGGCTCAGTAGAGAGGGATGTAAGTAGTCACCCAACTGTAGGGCCAGGGCTGTTCTCTACAGCAATGACTCTCACCCAGCACAGGGTTCTTAGTTTTAGCTATAGGTTAGAATCCCATGGGAGTTTTTAAAAAAATACCAGCCCCTGGACACCACCCCCAGAGATTCCAGTGTAATTGATCTGGGGTCACGTGCAGCATTTATAAAAATATATATTTAATTTACACAAATACATGTTTGTAATAACATGCGTATTGCTTTATATTTCACAGTTTCCCCAGATGATTCTAAGATCAATTTTTAAAAATTTATCATTATTACTATTGTTATTATTATTATTATTATTAGAATTCAGGTTAGTTAAAATATAGTGTAGTATTGATTTCAGGAGTAGATCCCAATAACTCAACACTTCCATATAACACACAGTGCTCATCCCAACAAGTGCCGTCCTCCTTTTTTTTTTTTTTTAAATGTTTATTTATTTTGAAGGAGAGCACAAGCAGGGGAAGGGCAGACAGAGAGGGAGACAGAGAATCCAAAGCAGGTTCCAGGCTCTGAGCTGTCAGCGCAGAGCCTGATGCAGGGCTCAAACTCACAAACTGAGATCATGATCAGAGCCCAAATTGCTTAACTGACCAAGCCAACTGGGCACTCTGAGCCCCAACAAGTGCCCTACTTAATGCTCATTATCCATTTAGCCCATCCTTCCACTCAACTCCTTTTATCAACCCTCAGTTTGTTCTCTGTCATTAAGAGTCCCCAAAGTGATTACATTTTTTTAAATGTTTATTTATTTTGAGAGAGAGAGAGCAAGTGAGAGGGCACAAGTTGGGAAGGGGCAGCAAGAGAGAGAGAGAATCCTAAGCATAATTCTAACAGTACAGAGCCTCATGTGGGGTTTGAACTCATGAACCAGAGATCACAACTTAAGCTGAAGTTGGACACTCCTCTGACTCAGCCACCCAGACACCCCAAGTAGTTGTATTTTTAATTTTTTAGGAACATCCATACTGTTTTCCAGAGTGGCTGCACCAGTTTGCATTCCCATGAACAGTGCAAAAATGTTTCCCTTTCTCCACATCCTTGCCAACATCTGTTGTTTCCTGAGTTGTTAATTTTATCCATTCTGACAGGTGTGAGGTGGCACCTCATTGTGGTTTTGATTTGTGTTTCCCTGATGATGACTGATGTTGAGCATCTTTTCATGTGTCTGTTAGCCATCTGGATGTCTTCTTTGGAAAACTGTCTATTCATGTCATCTGCCCATTTCTTCACTGGATTCTTTGTTGTTTTTGTTTGTTTTTAATATTTATTTTTGTGAGTGAGAGAGAGAGAGAGAGAGAGAGAGCGTGTGCAAGCGGGGGTGGGGCAGAGAGAGAGGGAGACAGAGGACCTGAAGTGGGCTCTGTGCTGACAGCAGACAGCCCAATGCTAGACTGGAACTCACAAACTGTGAGATCATGAGATGAGCTGAAGTCAGATGCTTAACCACCCAGGCACCCCTGGATTATTTGTTTTGTGTGTGTGTGTGTGTGTGTGTGTGTGTGTGTGTGTGTGTTGAGTTTGATAAGTTCTTTATAGATTTTGGATACTGACCTTTTATCAGATAATGTTGTTTGCAAGTATCTTCTCCCATTCGGTTGGTTACCTTTTAGTTTTGTTGATTGTTTCCTTCTCTGTGCAGAAGCTTTTATCTTGATTAGGTCCCAGTAGTTCATTTTTGCTTTTGTTTCCCTTGCCTCTGGAGACATGTCTAGTAAGAAGTTGCTGTGGCTGAAGTCAAAGAGTTTGCTGCCTATTTTCTCCTATAGGATATTGATGGTACTGTCTCATATTTAGATCTTTCATCCATTTTGAGTTTATTTTTGTGTATGATATAAGAAAGTAAGTAGTCCAGTTTTATTCTGCGTGTTACTGTACAGTTTTCCCAGCACCATTTGCTGAGGAGACTGTCTTTTTTTCCATTGGATACTCTTTTCTGCTTTGTTGAAGATTAGTTGGCCATAGATTTGTGGGTCTATTTCTGGGTTCTCTATTCTGTTCCATTGAACTATGTGTCTGCTTTTGTGACAGTACCATACTGTCTTGAGGATTACAGCTTTGTAACACAGCTTTAAGTCCAGAATTATGATGCCCTCAGGTTTGGTTTTCTTTTTTTTTTATTATTAAAAAAAATTTTTTTTTTAATGTTTGTTTATTTTTGACAGAGAGAGAGAGACAGAGCACAAGTGGGAGAGGGGCAGAGAGAGAGGGAGACAGAGAATCCGAAGCAGGCTCCAGGCCCTGAGCTGTCAGCACAGAGCCCGACACGGGGCTCGAACCCACAGACTGTGAGATCATGACCTGAGCCGAAGTCAGACGCTCAACCGACTGAGCCACCCAGGCACCCCTGGTTTTCTTTTTTAACATTACTTTGGCTATTCAGGGTCTTTGTGGTTCCATACAAATTTTGGGATTGTTTATTCTAGCTCTGTGAAGAATGCTGGTGTTATTTTGATAGGGATTGCATTGAATGTTTAGATTGCTTTGGGTAGTATAGACATTTTAACAGTATTTATTCTTCCAGTCCATGAACATGGAATGTTCTTCCATTTCTTTGTGTCTTCTTCAATTTATTTCATAAGCCTTATATAGTTTTCAGCATACAGATCTTTTATCTCTTTGGTTAGGTTTATTCCCAGGTATCTTATGGTTTTTGATGCAGTTGTAAATGGGATTGATTCCTTGATTTCTCTTTTTGCTGCTCCATTATTGGTATGTAGAAATGGAACTGATTTCTTTTTAAAAATTTTTTTAAATATGCTTTTTAATTTTTTTAAACGTTCATTTTTGAGACAATGTGAGAGACAGAGTGCAAGCGGTGGAGGGGCAGACAGAGGGAGACGCAGAATCTGAAGTGGGCTCCAGGCTCTGAGCTGTCAGCACAGAGCCCGACATGGGGCTTGAACCCACCAACCATGAGATCATGACCTGAGCCGAAGTCAGACGTTTAACCAACTGAGCCACTCAGGCACCCTGCTGCAACTGATTTCTGTACGTTGATTCTATAGCCTACAACTTTGCTGAATTCATGTATCAGTTCTAGCAGCTTTTTGGTGGAGTCTTTCAGGTTTTCCATACAGAGTATCATATCATCTGCAAAAAGTGAAAGTTTGACTTCTTCCAGATTGCCCAGTTTGTTGGCATATAATTTTTCATGATATTCTTTTATAATTATTTGTATTTCTTTGGTGTTGGTTGTGATCTCTCCTCTTTCATTTGTGATTTTATCTATTGCATCCTCTCTCCTTTTTGAGAAGTCTGGCTAGGGATTTATCAACTTTGTTTATTCTTTCAAAGAAGCAGCATTTAATTTCATTGATCTGTTTTACTGTTTTTGTTTTTGTTTTTGTTTTTGTTTTGTTTCTATAACATTTATTTCTGCTCTAATCTTTATTATTTCCCTTCTTCTGCTGGCTTTAGGCTTTATTTGCTGTTCCTTTTCTAGTTCCTTCAGGTGTAAGGTTAGGTTGTATGTTTGGGACTTTTCTTGCTTGTTGAGATAGGTCTGAATTGCAACGTACTTTCCTCTTTGCGGCATCCCAAAGGGTTTGGACTGTTGTATTTTCATTTTCATTTGCTTCCATGTATTTTTTGTTTCTTCTTTTATTTCCTGGCTAATCCATTCATTCTTTAGTAGGATGTTCTTTAACCTCCATGTATTTGAGGGGTTTCCAAATTTTTCTTGTGGTTGATTTCAAGTTTCCTAGCATTATGATCTGAAAATATGCATAGTATGATCTCAGTCTTTTTGTACCTGTTGGGGACTAATGTGTAACCCAGTATGTGATCTATTCTGGAGAATGTTCCACGTGCACTTGAGAAGAATGTGTGTTCCGCTGCTTTGCAATGAAATGTTCTGAATATGTCTGTTAAGTCCATCTGGTCCAGTGTGCCTTTCAAAGCATTGTTCCCTTGTTGATTTTTTGCTTAGATGATCTGTCCATTGTTGTAAGTGGGGTATTAAAGTCCCCTACTATTAAGGTTTTATTATCATTGAGTTTCTTTATGTTTGTTATTAATTGATTTATATATTTGGGTGCTTGCAATCTGAGGGCATAAATATGATTGTTACATCTTCTTGATGGATAATATACAATTAATTATTGTATATACAATGGATGGATATACAATTAATTATTGTATAATGCCCTTCTTCATCTTTTGTTGTGGTCATTGTTTTAAAGTATAGTTTGTCTGATATAAGTATGGCTACTCCAGCTCTCTTTTGACATCCATTAGTATGATAGAGGGTTCTCCATCCCCTCACTTCAATCTGCAGGTATCTTTAGGTCTAAAATGAATCTATTGTAGGCAGCATATAGATGGGTCTTGTTTTTTAAATCTATTCTGGTACTGTATGTCTTTTGATTGGAGCATTTAGTCCATTTACATTCAGAGTGATTATTGAAAGATACAGATTGAGTGCCATTGTGTTACCTGTAGAGTTGGTGTTTCTGGTGATGTTCTCTGGTCCTTTGTAGTCTTTGGTGCTTTAGTCTTCTTTTTCTTTTTTCTCCACTCAGAGAGGCGCCCTTAAAATTTCTTGCAGGGCTTGTTCAGTGAACAAGTGAACTTTTTAGTTTTTGTGTGGGAAACTCTTTATCCCTTCTTCTATTCTGAATGACAGCCCTGCTGGATAAAGAATTCTTGGCCGCATATTTTTCCCATTCAGCACATTGAATATTTCCTGCCACTCCCTTCTGGCCTGCCAAGTTTCAGTGGACAGGTCTGCTGCTAACCTTATGTGTCTACTTTTGTAGGGTAAGGACCTTTTATCCCTAGCGGCTTTCAGAATTCTCTCTTTATTTTTGTATTTTTCAAGTTTCACTATGATATATCATGGTGTTTACCTGTTTTTCTTGATTTTGAAGGGAGTTCTCTGTGCCTCTTGGACTTGAATACCTGTTTCCTTCCCCACATTAGGGAAGTTCTCAGCGGTAATTTGTTCAAATAAACCTTCTGCTCCCTTTTTTACTCTTCTTCTTCTGGGACTCCTATGATATAGACATCGTTTCGTTTTTTTAATTTATTTTATTTTTTTAATGTTTATTTTTGAGGGAGAGAGAGAGACAGAGTATGAGTGGGGGAGGGGCAGAGAGAGAGGGAGACCGAATCTGAAGTAGGCTCCAAGCTCTGAGCTGTCAGCACAGAGCCTGACACGGGGCTTGACCTCACAAACTGTGAGATCATGACCTGAGCTGAGGTCAGATGCTTAACTGACTGAGCCACCCAGGTGCCCCTGGACATTGTTTCATTTTATCGAATCACTAAGTTCTGTAAGTCTCCCCTCATGATCTAATAATTTCCTCTCCCTCTTTTTTTCAGCTTAATTATTTTCCCTAATTTTATCTTCTATATCATCAATTTTCTCCTCTGCTTCTTCCATCTTCACTGTCACTGTATCTAGCTTATTTTTCATCCCAGTTATACCATTTTTTAATTCATCCTGACTGGTTCTTAGGTCTCCTATCTCTGTAGCAAGAGTTTTTCTGCTGTCTTCTATGCTTTTTTCAAGCTCAGCTATTAGTCTTATGAGTGTTATTCTAAATTCTTGTTCAGGTATATTACTTATATCTGTTTTGAGCAATTCTCTGGCTGTGATTTCTTCTTGAACTTTCTTTTGGGGAGAATTCCTCCCTCTTGTCATTTTGGCCAAGTTTCTGTCTTTTGCATGTTTTAAAAGCTTGTTATGTTTCCTGCACCTGAGAGTACTGCTATATTAAGAAGGGGTCATACATGGTCCAGGGCCTGGAACTTCAGGAAGTGTTTTTGGTGTATGCTGTGTGCACTCTGCTACTGCATTTTGGCTGCTCTTTCCCACTGGTCAGTCCCCTGCAGAGTTCCTCCTTGCTTGCAGTGGGGAGTGTTTGGAACTTTAACTAGGTGTGCTTTGGTTTGTTTGTTGAAGTAAGCCTCATACCTGCCATGCTAGCTCCCTTCAACTGTGGAGATCCTTCTGCCATTCTGCAGATCGATTTCCCGGGTATTCCAAATAATCTGACCTCAATCTATCTATGTTTGAGGGACGAGGAAAGCCTGGAGTCCCCCTACTTCTCTACCATCTTAACTCTTCCCCGCTAAGATCAATTTTTTTTTTTTTACATTTTATTTTTAATTAATCTCTCCATCCAACACGGGGCTTGAACTCACAATTCCAAGATCAAGAGTTGCATGCTCCACTGACTGAAACAGCCAGATGCCCCTCCCCAGATGATTCTAAAGTGCAACCAACGTTGAGAAAAACCCTGCCCCCAAATAACCATTAGACTGTTGTTTGTTTATTTATATTTCAAAAATATATCTGCTGGTGGGAATTCTGGTGCCTGCCTTTGCCATTCCCACTCTGGCTGAGATTGAGAAATGACAGATGATACAAATGAGAACGTATTGCATGTTATGAAGAATGTAAAGGTAGAAAAGAGAATTCCAGCAGAATAGTCAACCATGACTGCTTCAGACTGAATTGTAGTGTGTCTCCCACAAAAGTACCTTGAAGTCTTAACCCCCCAACTCCCTAAGAATGTGGCCTTATTTGGAAAATGGGCTCACTGCAAATGTATGTGTTAAGTTAAAATGAGATCACATTCGAGCAGAGTGGGCCCTTCATCTAATATGACTGGCATCCTTCTGTGAAGAGGGAAATTTGTGACATACAGAGACATATGTGACAGTGTGACAACAGAGACACAGGAAGACAGCAGCACTGCCACAAGTTGAGGAATGCCTGGGCCACCAGAAGTGGGAAGAGGCAAGGAAAGATCCTTCCCTACAGGCTTCAGAATGAGTATGTTCCTGCCAACACTTTGATTTTGGACTTATGACCTCTAGAACTGTGAGAGAATGAATTTCTATTGTTTTAAGCCATCTAATTTGTCGTACTTTGTTATGACAGCGCTAGGAAACAAATACAGTGACTTTATTTAGTTTTGACTCTGTTGCTCCTGGAGCACTGCCAGAGGCATGATTACAGGTGGGGGAGTTGGAGGTGGAAGGGAGGTGCTCTGCCTAGGAGAGTCCTGGGGGTTGGGCAGACTGCCACCCCATCAACCCCTAGGCAGTGTTTCTGTAGAAATCAAGACCTGCTTACATAATGTGCCTAGCAGGACTTAGTCTGCTTTTAGACAGGATGTAGGCACATGAGAGGTTCCTCTTCTCCCTTGTTTTGTACCACTGAGCCAAGAACTCCTGTCCTCATCCAGACCTGCCTGGGCAGGAAAGACTCCCTTCCCTCCACAGTGTTCAGCGTAGAAAGAGCTCTGCATTTTCTCTCTGAGTTCTCCCTGGATTTGGGACTTCTGGAATGGAGTGTGGAATGAAAGGAGTTGATTCTTAACTGCCATCGGTTTTTCCGTTGCAGAACAAAGGAGACTGCATGGTAGAAGTAGTACTTGGGTATTGAGGAGCAGCTGTGGTGGCCCGCTGAGACAGGTGCCATGGTTTGAGGGAGATTTCCCAGAAAATCCAGGTGTCCACCTAGGCAGGGCCAAACACTGTGGGGTACGATCCAAGGAGCAGTACCATCTGCTTCTTGTGTCTCGAAGGGCCTTCATACCTGCACAGAGAGCAAGTGGGCATCTCAGGATTAGGCTTCATACTGGTTTGAGATATGGGCATTGATCTCCACCAGGCCTCACCCAGGTTTTGTTATTTAGCTTTACACAAAGCATGTGGCCAGGTGTACTGTGGTGGGGATGGGGGGCGGGCGGTTTCCTGCTGGACCCTGCTGCCTTATTGCTTCTTCTGTATCTGAACCCTCAGCTCCCACTTCACTTTGGCCTTGTATTCTTGTTGTAAATCTTAGCTGTGTTCTCTGGACTCCCGATCACCTCCTCCCACTCTTTTTATGCCGCATATCTCTTGGGCTGGCAGCTCCTGCATGCATGCTATATTACTCATCAGTCTTGGTGGGTATGGCCTCTTCTGGCTGCCCTTACCCTGCATTCCACACCTAGCTCTCATGAAAGAATCCCCTTCTTGCCTTCTTCCTTCCAGAAGACTGAGGGAATGGGAAGCATAGTACCTGAAGAGGTGAGGAGGTGTTTGGAATTAGTCATCTCTAGGCTACCACATCATAGGGAGCCTGGCTGATTTGGAAATTTCTTGAAGCCATTCAGCATCTACATAATAATACTGCTTTATATTTATATAGATATATATTTAGGTTTCTAATGTCTTCAGGCTCAACCTCAAAATAGCAAGGTCTGAGCTGCACATCCCCTGTGTTAACTTCATATTGCAGCTATAACAAATTATTACAAATTTAGTGGCTTAAAACAACACAAATTTATTATCTTAGACTTTTGAAAGTCAGAGGTCTGAACTGGGTCTCACTGGGCTAAAATCAAGGAGTCGTCAGGGCTGAGTTCCATTGTGGAGGCTCTAGGGGAAAATCCATTTTCTTGTCTATTCCAGCTTTTGGAGGCTCCCCATATTCCTTGGCTCATGTCTCCTTCCTCTGTCCTCAAAGTCAGCAGTGGCCTTTCTCACATTTCATCACTCTGACACTGACTATTCTGTCCCCCTTCTCCCCATGTAAGGATACTTACTGGTGGTAATCCAGGGTAATCTTCCTATCTTCAGGTCAGCTGATTAGCAACTGTAATCCCTTCTGCAGCCTTAATTGTGCTTTGCCATGTAACCCAACATATTTACAGATTCTGAGGATTAGGACATGGACATTTTGGGGGTCCATTATTCTGCCTACAGAACCCCCAAAGTATTGCCCAGAAATTCTTAGAAATCCTAAGAGTGTGTTCCATTTGTGCCCACAGCCAATTTGAGGTACCATCATTATGTGGCATCTGCCCTCTTATTTCTTTCCTGTCTGGCTCTTCTTTGCCCTTTTACCTGCTGCCCACTTAGTCACCATCAGAACACCACTGTTTGTGGGGCTGCTGGTTCTGGTTATTCCCAAAGTCTCCGGTTTCAGGATGCCAAAGCGCTGGGGTTCTACTCCAAAGAAGGGAAGTAATCCCTTTTGTCAGCTCTGAGTCCCACTCTGTTAGTTGGGTCCCTAAGCAATTCTGCTTGTGCCCAGAGCCTCCCAATTTTGGTTGGCTCCTGACACTCCTCTCTTTACAGAGTAGCGTCAAATCCCTCCAGAAAAGCATTTCCTTCTATTTTTGTCCTCAGGCCAGGGAGCCAGAGAGGAAATAAACATATACCACTTCCTCCACTTTCTTCCACACTTCCCCTGCCCTAGACCTGACCTTCTTGGCCTCATCAGTTACTTATATACTCATCCACATCAACACACACTTGAGGGAGAAGAGGAATAAAGGAGGAGTACCGACTGTTCCAGTGGTCTCCAATATGGGAGGATACAAAACAAGAAAATACTTTTATATCTGCTTGTTTTGGATCTAAAAAACAAGAAACAAATTATGCTTTCCTGTTGCCATGTGTAAAGTTAAACACTAGTGCCTTCACTCAGTCTAAACATTGGATGGTTTTGTCTGATCTGCAGATGAATCATGAGGGAGCTCGATAGCCAAGGGGCTGAGTGGGTTCAATTTGTGGGTTCAATTTTTAGATTCCTGGAAAGCACCAAAGTAAAAGGTGCCTTGTTACGTGGTTACATGGCAGATGCCATCGAGTTTCAGCTGACTAGATCTTTACAAAGTGGACAAGCGGCTTTAAAAGTTTTATTCAAAGAAACCTCAGATTGAATCTAATTCCAGTGAAAGCACAAGTGAGCAACAGAAAACAAACGGCTGAGACCATGGCAACTGTTCTCCTAGGACAAGCTCTTCATCAGCCACATCAGGCTGCAAACAATGACAGGCTCCTCACGTTTGCCAGGAAATCATTTTTAAAAACCCAGAATTACCATGCAGACCACCTGAACTATGGATTTATGTTAACTGCTGTTAGCGCTGTTAATGAGGCACGTCTGCCCCAGCGTTCATCATGCAGGAAGTTATTAGTATGACACCATCAAACCTGTATAGTCTTAACTGCAGAATGTTTTGGGTACTGTTAAAGAACACTATTTATTTCATCTTATTCATTTTTAAATTTAGTAACACTTGTACACAACTGATAAGAAAAGAAATTGTTATCAGAGGGTGTGCTCAAACATTTCTTATGGGTAAAATGTATTATCAAAACAATTGGGAGACCCAATTTTGCAACTTTGGACCCCATTTCAGCCACATTAAATAGTTCTTTTGCAATCATTTGTCCTTTCACAATGTACATTTACTGTCTTATACATGATTTCTTTGACTCCACTACAGCTCTGATAGGTAGGGGTTTGTTATTTTAGAGTTGAGCACTGAGGACTCAAAAGAGGTATGGTTTGGTTTGTTTCAAGACATACAGTTAATAAAAACTAGTAAGTGGCAGAGGGTGAGCCTCAAAGAGCCTGTAAACTCTCCAAGAGTGAACGCAAAACAGACCATTTTTAGGAACATGGTTGCATTATGGGTTGAATTACATTCCTCAAAAAAGGTATATTGAAGTCCTAATCCTCAGTATCTGAGAATGTGACCTTGACAAGGATAATTAAGTTGAAATGAGATTGTTAGGGTAGGCTCTAATCCAATATTGTTGGTGCCTTATAAAAAGGGGGTTGATTTGGACTCAGAGAGACACATACAGTGTGAGACGTGGAGAGAACACCATGTGAAGATTGCAGTTATGCTTCGAAGCAAAGGAACACCAGCTGCCATGAGCTGATAGAGGCAAGGAAGAATCCTTGCCCTACAGGTTTCAGAGGGTACATGCCCCTACTGACACCTTGACTTTGGACTTCTAGCCTCCAGAACTGTGACACAAGAAATTTCTGTTGTTCCAAGCCATCCAGTTTGTGGTACTTTGTTATGGCAGACCTAGAAAACTAACACAATGGCTTATAGCTCTGAAAGAGGTCCGGGACCCAAAAACATTTAAAATCACTGTTAAAATCCAATACAGCCACAAGCAGAGGAAGAAGCCCAGAGTCTGGGAGTGGATTTTCTCAGGTGATATGGCTAATTAAGAGAGATACACAGCTGAGTCCCACACATCCTGACTCCTAGGTTCAGCTTCAGTGGCAGGAGGGCTCAATGTGGGGAAATTGGCCTGTATCCTTACCAGATTTGGTGTCAGTCCTGCCTTAGTGGTCCACCGTGGTCTGGCACAGCTCACCATTCTTCCAATGACTTTTTTTTTTTTTTTTTCAGAGAGAGCACAAGCAGGGGAGAGGGGAAAGGGAGAGAGAAAGAGAGAAAGAAAGAGAGAGATGGGAGGGAGGGATCTTAAGCAGGTTCCACACTCAATGTGGAGCCCAACATGGGCCTCAATTCCACAACCCTGAGATCATGGCCTGAGCTGAAATCAAGAGTCAGATGCTCAACTGACTGAGCCACTCAGGTGCCCCTCTTCCAATAACTTTAAAGGAATAAATGGAAAGTGTGTTGCATCTTTGCCTTGATGATGATGCACCTCCCTGTAGATCATAGTCCTTCTTCTGCCCCCACCCTTCACTTTCTTCCCAAAGTTCATATGTTGGCACTTCTGTGTCTATTAAGAAGGAAGAAAAAACCCAACTATAACTGTATATATATCAAGATGGAAAGAGTTCATTGACTTGGTGAGGATACATGCTCCACCTGGAAGATGGCTGAAAAAAAATAATGCACCTGGCACAAAATTATAAGTAAATAAAGAATGACCCCAGGGTAAAAAAGTTTGCCAAGTGAGTCTGGCAAAAGGTAAGAGGTTCCTAATTAAAACTATTTCAGGTCTTTAGGAGCATGTGTGTGAATAGTGACCTACTTAAAAGTGGGTTGTGAGCTGATCCTTGGAATTAACTTATTCAATCATTTGGTAAATATCTATTAAGCATATTCTGCGATCAGTCACAGTATCAGACACAGCAGTGAACAAAACAAATTCCCTGTCCTCATGGAGTTTGTATTTTAAAGGGGGGAGAGATAATAAAGTATATACTATGCTAGGTGGTTATAGGTGCCTGACTAAAGAAAGTAAAGTGGGATAAGGGGAGTAGAGAGTGACAGTGGAGGTGGGATTTATCATCATACCAGGTGCTGAGGGAAGGTCTGTCTGAAAAGGTAGAGGGAAATGTCTAAAAGGAGTGAGGGAGCAAACCATGCCTAGGGAAAGAATAAGAGCAAAGGCCCTGAAGTGGGAAGGAACAGGGCATGTTTTAGGGATGGTAAGGAGGACAAGGCAGCTGGAACACAGTGAGAGAAAGGGAGAGAGGTAGGAAATGATGGTGGAGAGAAAGAACTGGGGACAGACCATGTAAAGTCTTATAGGCCTCCATAATGATTTTGGATTTTTCTATGAAGGAGATAGAAAGCCATTATGAGTTTGGAGTAGTAAAGTGACATGAAGTGTCTTCTGTTTAAAGGGACCTTCTAGATACTATGTGGAGAATGGAATGTTAGTGAATAGGAGGGGTTGGTAGGAGTAGAGGCAGAAAGACAAGGTAAGAAGTTCTTATCTGTAACAATCCATGTAAGAGAGAATGGCAGCTTGGATCCAGGTGAAGTTGGTAAGAAGTGGTTGGATTACGGATATAATTTGAAGGTAGAGTTGATAGGATTGCTGATGGATTAGATATAGGACATGAGAGGAAAAGAGGACATAGTGAAAATCTCAAGATTGTTGACTGGAGAAACTGGAAAGTAGAAGCTGCCATTTTCTGAGGTGGGGATGATTATGGGAGGAGATGACGTGGTAGGGGATGGGGCAGGAATCAAGAGTTTCATGTCAGACATTAAATTTGAGATGAAAATTTGTCACCCAAGCAGAGATTATGAGTAAGCAGTGAGACACAGGAGTCTGGAGTTTCATGGAGACATCTGGACTGGAGGCATAAATGTAGGAGTCATCAGAATGTATGTGATATTTAATATCATGGGTCTAGTAGTCTTTACCCTGGCAGTGGATGTAGATAAAGAAGGAGGAGGTCCTGAAGGCTCACCCCACATTTAGAGACGGGAAAGAGAGAAACCAGGAAAGGAATTTGAGAAGCAGTGGCCAGTGAGGCAAGAGAACAACTAAAAGAGGGTGGTGTTCTAGAAACCAGAGAAGGAGTTGAAAGAGAGAGAATGATCAACTGTATCAAATGCTTCTGAGTCTAGTAAGACAAAGATTGAGAATTGACTGTTAGAGTGGTGGCAGAGAATTTGCAGCCACCTTTAAACCACCATCCCAACATTCCTGGATTTGAATTCCTGATCTGCCACTTGCTGGTTGTGTGATGTGACACAAGTTATAGGAATTCTCTTAGCTGAGATAATATCAACGTTATCCCTCTAAGCTGTGAGGGAAAGAAATGATGTGGCAAGGTGCCCTGGCATGCAGTTAATGCTCAATACAAAGTAGCTACTATTATTACTACTGTCACATGCCCTTAAAAGGATAAATAGAATGAAAATTGGGAAGAGGATGTTTGTTGACTTGACATTTAGGAGACCTATGGTGACTGCCTGATTTTGGAAGAGAGTAGTAGCAGAATGAGGATCAAAAGCCAGTGGCAAAAGTTAAGCTGTAAGTGGATTTGAGGGCAGTGAGGACAGCTTGGCAGTGAAAGGGGACATAAAGTGAAAGGGCCTGTCATGTGGGAAAATCAGGTTAGGCAGAAGGGCAGCTGGAGAGGTGGAAAATGAAGACATGTGAGAGGAGATCATTGATGAGGGCAGGGTTTTAAAAAGGCTTCTTAAGATTTAACAGATTCATATTTAGAATGTTGTGATGATAAGCCAGAAAGCCATTGGGGTTTGCTCTCATATCAGGACTCAGTGTCTTTAACTTTTTTGCCTCCTGATAGAGGGCTCTCTTGTCCTCATCTCCTGAAGTTCTCCTCTGGTTGGAGATCCACTTAAAGCATACGTAGCTCCTCTAGTTTTTTAAGTCTTTGGCCTTACTTTCAGAGAACTGTGAATTCTTTGCCTATAAATCATACCATTGGAGACTCCAACACTCTGAAAAGATTCATGCCTTCCAAGATTCTAAAGAAAGCACTTTTCTGTATAGCTTGGAAGGTAAATGTGATAAAACCTATATCATATGTGAATTTAGGAGTAATTATAGCATGGCTTGGGCCAAAATCAGCAAATTAGACAGGGACCCAGGTCTCCATGCCAAGATGTGAGTAGTCATAAGCAGAGGGCAATCCAAGGTGAGGTGAGGCAGGGGCCCGGAAACAAAGTGAAGTAGCTAACAAGTCAGAGAGATATCAAAACCAGGAGATTCAAGGTAGATGGAGATAGGCAGGGAGTTAAGGGACTTTAGCCCCCTGGCTGGATTATGGCCCAGGGGATGCCAGACTTTGTAGCTTGACCAAAATCTGGTGTTGTATTGAAGTTTACTTTTAGCTTCTACTCTTACACCTTGATTTCTCTCTTCTCTCTAGTTAGGTGTCCATCTCTCCATCACTTGGCTTATTCCCCAAAGTATTTAAAACCATTGACAAAAGTACAGACTATGCAACCAGATAAAATATGTGAGGAAAGGAATTTTCCAAAAATAGAAAACAAAGACAGGAAAAAGATTAAGCCAAGGGGACGTTGATGAACAAAATGGACATCTTAATTTCTTATTCATTCATGGACTATGCACGTGCTTCTGAGTTTCCTAGCTGCCAGGGCAAAAAGCAAAATATAGTCAGTTTCACAATTTGCAGGGTTCAGAAGATTAAAAACAAGCAGTGTTCTCAGGATGGGTAACATAGGAGATAGTGTTTTCATCATCATCTTTATGATAACTCCAGCAACAGTTTTTCAGTGTGGATTGACATCATGACTATAAAGAAAAATTCAGTTGAAATCAATAAAACAATGCAGCTCACGTGTATAGCTTTCTGGTGGGTCGGCCCAATACAAGATTAATTTTTGGATTTTCTAGAGTAATAGATTGAATGCCCACCTTGGCTATAAAACAAAATACATCAGAAGTCCATAAAGCATTTAAATTTAATTTTTAAACTAACTTTAATCCATTTAATCCATTTCCTGGTATACTCTCTGAGTTAAACAAGTGGATTTCTAGGTAACTGATCACTTTGGTTTATTGCTGGTTGTAAACTAACTATATTATTATAGTATATCTACTGGAAGTCATGACTGCTTTTAGAATACTCTTAAGTAATTCTTTCTATGGCTCATGTATTTCTTAACAGTTTTTTTGTTTAAAAAAAGTCAGTGCTCTGTGTACAGATGTGTGCTTACCATCCTTTTTTCTGTCATGAGGGGAGTAGAAAGACTGATACAAGTGAGGGAAGGAAGGCCCAAGTTTTTAGGAAGCATCATAGCAACTAGGAATCTCTAGTGAGTTCACACCTCTTAGTTTATGATGGGTTGCCATCCATGGAGTCAGAAATTAAAGGAAGGTATATAAAGCTTTAAACAGTCTTATGTGGTTCTTAACAGGTTTCTTCTGATGGTGATAGTGTAGAATAGTGGACAATGGACAGAGTGTTTGAAAGAAGGAATCCTAATGGAAACTGGTCAAAGTATTAAATATTGAGTAATATGTGATTATGTGCTAAAGACTTTGCTTTCCTATATAATAATTCATTCAGTTTATTGGACATTGAACTGTTTGTCACTCTACTGCAAACTTGGTGGCTGGAGGAGATGAGGAGATCAATTTTAAAATGCAGGGCACACTCACTGCTCTGCAGACTTACAGTCATCTAGTTGGAAAGACATATGAAACAGGTAAAGAATGTGAGTATGTAAAGGAGTACCAAATTAACAATACTCAGAAGGTAAGAAAATATTTGCAATATATATAATGTAAAAAAATTAATGTCCAGGGGTGCTTGGGTGACTCAATCAATTGGACATCCAACTCTTGGTTTTGGCTCAGGTCGTGATCTCATGGTTCATGAGTTTGAGCCCAGGTGGGGCTCCATGATGACAGTGTGGATCCTGCTTGGATTCTCTCTCTCCCCCTCTGTACCTCCCCAGCCAACAAATGCTCTTTGAGTTTGACTTTTTGATCTTGGATTTGACTTTTCTACTCCTTGGTCTTAAACCCAATGCCGTTTAAGCCTATAGTATGCACAACTTGCACAATATAGGCTCTTGTCCTTGTGGCCCTACCCTCCAGAGCCTGATAGTTCCTCTTAAAGCCACCATTTTGTGTTGCCTCCAGTTGCTGCAAGGTTGCTGGGATGGCAGCTTAGGATAGAACTTAGTGAGGGTGAGGGATCAGAGCTGTGGCCCAAGGGAAGAAGGGTACTCACCACGGGAGCTGTAACTCATGGCTAGCTATTGTGTGAACTTTAGACATTTGGTAACTTTCGTTGTGTATTTCATCAACCTTTCTTTAGTTGAGTTTGTGTGATAAATGAGAGAAGAGAAAACAATGTGTTTTACTCCAGCTAACACTATTGGTACTACTAGTTCTATAATCATAGAGCTGTGGAATGCGTCATCATTTATAAACTGTATCCACATGCATTATCTCAGTAAGTTCTCAAACTCTGGAAGGAAATGTTATACTTATTTTCCAGATATGGAAACCGCAGCCCATAAAGGTTGCTACTAAGTAGCAGATTTGGAATTTACTTCTAGTCTTCTAAGCTCGAGTCCTTTCCAAGAGTTTAGAAATGAGGAGATCTTCTTTCTGTCCTCCTCAAGGTATTATTTTAGTGTTTGTTAATGGGGTAAAGAAATGGATGGGGCACAGGGAGTATAAAAGTGGTGAACATGTTCTAGATCTAAAGCTTCTAATTGGAAGATGGCATAATCTTAAATTAAATATTATAATTTTGTTTCTCAATAATGCACACGTTTCCTTTCAACAAAATAGAATTATATAGGTAGCTCATAAATCTCTTGAATAGGGGGCCTCCGGTGCCTACAGATATAGATAAATCATGCTGAGAGGACGCTGAACCATGAAATGATTCTGTTAACATGTCATCTGTGTAGAATATATTTTCAAATCTCCAACAGAAGGGTCTAAATTATGAAGGGAGGTAGCCTAGTAAAGCTGATACTTTGGTATTTGATACTTTCAGCCTCCTCCATCTGCTGCCTCTGCTTGTGCTGAGTCTGGCTCAGTGAATAGAGTACAGCATAGCCTAATGCAGAGAGTCACTGGAATTAACCATGTTAAAACATGCAGTGAACCCAGAAATTCTTTAAGCTGTGTTATCTTGTGAAAGTGATATATTAATCTACTTATCTGGTCTTACAAGAAATTGTGAAAATTGCTAAGTCACGATGAGAATTTTGACCACAGAGAAGCCAAATTTAATGGCTTTGTGCCCAGCACTGATTCTGATACTTTCAATGAGATTTGGAAACCTTCCTTAAAATGGCTTTTGTTTTCAAGTTGCTTTGAATGTAGTCTCAGAATTTGATGTGGGGATTGGTAGATTTGGGTGGCCTGTTTGCACCCAGGTTCGGTATAGAACAATATGACAATAGCTTTGAGGGACTGTTAATGTTCTGCATTTTATCTTAATGCCCCTAGCACAAGGGACATACATGCCTTTTCTACATGGGGACAAAGGAGAACACTCATTTTTGACTTAGCGCATGGAATGTGCTATTCCAGTAGTTCTCAAAGGTTGGTCCCTGAACTAGTAGCATTAGCACTTGGGAGCATGTTAGAAATGCAGTATCTCAGTTTCTACCCCAGACCTACTGAATCAGAAACTCTGGGGTTGGGGCCCACATGTCTGTGTTTTAACAAGCCCCTGCTGGTGATTTGGATGCTCCCTATTGCTTGAGAACTCCTTTCCAAACCCTATGCCACTGTTCTGGTGCAGATACTCATCAATATCCCACCAAAGCCATTGGAGCAGCACCCCCCGCTGGTCTCCCTGTCTCCAGAGTCAAACTCTCCAATTCATTCTTTAGTTTACTGTCAGCCTTCTTAATGAAATACTGATTTAGTCTTGTCACCATTGGAGCCCTCAACACTCTTGAAAGATCTCCAGTTTCTCCTTTTACTCCACTCACACACAAGGAGTGGGCCCAGGCAGTGGATGCAATAATACTACAGAAGTGATAGAGCCATATGGGGGAGGTGGTAACCATTATGGGAAGGAACCTTGGGTAAACTACTCTTTCTTCCCCCCCTTTTTTAGATGAGGGTGGTGATATGTATGTATTTCCCTTGGGATAAACTTTATTTTACCATCTGAGACTCAAGATCAAGAGGGTCAGAATTCAAAAATCGGTCTCCAGGAAGAATCCAAAGCCTTCTTTGGGTGTGGGCCTGAATGCTGCCTGGAGTCAGGTTAAAAGGGGTCCTCTCAGCTCTCTGAAGTCTGGTCCATCTCACCGAATGACCATCCTGGGGTTGAGGTTAAAGCCTCAACTGATAATTAAAAGAGTGATTTAGCCTAGAGCAATATTTCTGCACTTCTTTCTTGGAAACTAGAGGCAAAAGTAGGGATCTGGGACTCTGAGTTCTTATATTGTTTATTATCACAACAAATCTGGTCTTTCTATTGCCTCAAATGTTTGAATTTCCTATAGGATAAAGTTCAGACCTCTTGCTACAGCCTATAAGGCCCTTCATATTCTGGTTCCTACTTATTTTCTCTTGTTGCTGTCTACATGTATGCAGCTCATATATAAAAATCAACATGCAGAAAGCTGTTGCATTTCTTTACACCAATAAGGAAGCAGCAGAAAAAGAAATCAAGAAATTGATCCCATTTGCAATTGCACCAAAAACAATAAGACACTTAGGAATAAACCTAACTAAAAAGGTAAAAGATCTATATTCTGAAAACTATAGAACACTTATAAAATAAATTGAAGAGCACACAAAGAAATGGGAAAGCATTCCATGCTCATGGGTTGGAAGAACAAACATTGTTAAAATGTTTATACTACCAAAAGCAATGTATGCATTTAATGCAATCCCTATAAAAATACCATCAGCATTTTTCACAGAGCTAGAACAACCAACCCTAAAATTTGTATGGAAGCACAAAAGACCCTGAATAGCCAAAGCTATCCTGAAAAAGAAAAACGAAACTGGAGGTTTCATAATTCCAGATATCAAGCTATATCAGAAAGCTGTGGGCATCAAGACAGTATGGCGTTGGCACAAAAACAGATACACAGATCAGTGGAACAGAATAGAAACCCAGAAATGGACCCACAACTATATGGTCGACTAATCATCAATAAAGCAGGAAGGAATACCCAATGAAAAAGACATCTCTTCAACAAATGGGGTTGGGAAAACTGGACAATGACATGCAGAAGAATGAACCTGGACCACTTACTTTCTTACACCATACACAAAAATAAACTCAACATGGATGTAAGACCTAAGTGTGAGACAGGAAACCATCAAAATCCTAGAGGATCACACAGGCAGAAACCTCTTTGACCTCAGCCAGAGAGCAACTTCTTACTAGACATGTCACTGAAGGCAAGGGAAACAAAAGCAAACATGAACTATTGGGACTTCATCAAGATAAAAAGCTTCTTCACAGAGATGGAAATAACAAAACTACAAGGCATCCTACAGAATGGGAGAAGATATTTGCAAATGACATTATCTGATAAAGGGTCAGTATTCAAAGTCTATAAAGAACTTTCAAACTCCACACCCAAAAAACAACTCAGTGAAGAAATGGGCAGAAGTCATGAATAGACATGACTTTTAGACATGAATAGACTTTTCTGAGAAGACATCCAAATGGCTAATAGACACATGAAAAGATGCTCAACATCACTCATCATCAGGGAAATACAAATCACAGCCACAATGAGATACCACCTCACACCTGTCAGAGTGACTAAAATTAACAACTCAGGAAACAACAGATGTTGGCAGTGTGGAGAAAGGGGAACCTTCTTGCATTGTTGTGGGAATGCAAACTGGTGCAGCCACTCTGGAAAACAGTATGGAGGTTCCTCAAAAACCTAAAAATAGAATTTCCCTATGATCCAGCAATTGCACTATTAGGTATTTACCTAAATGATGCAAAAATACAGATTTGAAGGGGTACATACATCCCAATGTTTATAGCAACATGGTCATCAATAGCCAAACTATGAAGAGAGCCCAGATGTCCATCAACTGATGAATGGATAAAGAAGATGTGGTATATATATACAATGGAATATTACTCAGCCATCAAAAAGAATGAAATCTTGCCATTTGCAGCAATGTGGATGGAACTAGAATGTATTACACTAAGTGAAATAAGTCAACAAGAGAAAGACAAATACCATATGATTTCACTCATATGTGGAATTTAAGAAACAAAACAGATGAACACATGGAAAGGGGAGGAAAAAAAAGAGACGAGAGGGAAACAGACAAGAGACTCTTAATGATAGAGAACAAACTATGGGTTGGTGGAGGGAGGTGAGTGGGAGATGGGCTAGATGAGTGATAGATACTAAGAAGGGCATTTGTTGTGATGAACACTGGGTGTTGTATGTAAGTGATGAATCACTGAATTCTCCTGAAACCAATTTTGCACTGTATTTTAACTAAAATTTAAATTAAAAAAAGGGGGGCACCTGGGTGGCTCAGTTGGTTGAGCGTCCGCTTCAGCTCAGGTCATGATCTCATAGTTTGTGGGTTCAAGCCCCGCATCGGGCTCTGTGCTGACAGCTCAGAGCCTGGAGCCTGCTTCTGATTCTGTGTCTCCCTCTCTCTCTGCTCCTCCCCTGCTCATGCTCTGTCTCTCTCCTTCAAAAGTAAATAAAAACATTAAAAATTTTTTTTTAAAAAAGGGAAAAACAAAAACAAAACAAATGTACTCTTATCTCCACTTATATCAGATTCAATTCCCTAAAGAAGAGATGCTCTTTCATGGTTCTTCATGTTTTTCATATACTGTATCCTCAGCCTACAAGGCTTTCACCTACTCCATCTTCTGCATTCCCCTTGGACCCTGCCATTTGCTGCATGGGTGACCGTCCTTTAAAACCTAGCTGATGTATCACCTCCTCTGTGAAATCTTCAAACCCACCAAGCAGGTTTGGACTCTTGTGTGCATTTATCACATAGTGTTGGTCTAATGAATACTTTTTTGACAATTGCCTTATTCCTGGAATGAGATATCTCCAAGTTTGAAATGACCCCAATTTCTTAGGCCAAAAGTAGTAATAAGAGTCCTAGAGACCCCACTTTGTTTTATTTAACACACAGTGTTACATTTGTTTCAGGTGTACAACATAGTGATTCAACATCTTTGTATGTTATACTATGCTCACCACAAATGTAGCTACCACTGTCACCCATACAGTGCTATTACAGTATCATTGACTATATTCCCTCTGCTGTACCTTTTATTCCCGTGACTTATTCATTACATAACTGGAAGCCTGTATCTCCCACTCCCATTCCCATAGTGGAATTTGTGATCATATAGTATTCTAATTTTTAATTTTTTAGGAACCTCTATACTATTTTCCACACTGCCTGTACCAATTTACATTGCCACCAACAATACTCGAGAGTTCCTTTTTCTCCATGTACTCTCCAACACTTGTTATTTCTTGTCTTTTTGATTTTAGCCATTCTGACAGGTGTCAGGTGATGTCTCATTGTGGTTTTGATTTGCATTTCCCAGATAATGAGTGGTGTTGAGCATCTTTTCATGTGTCTATTTGCTCTTAGCATGTCTTCTTTGGAAAAATATCTATTCTAATCCTCTGCCCATTTTTTAATTGGCTTATTTGTTTTTTTGGTGTTGAGCTTTGTAAGTTCTTTACATTTTTTGGATATTAACACCTTATTGGATGTATCATCATTTGCACATGTCTTTGGATACCCCCACTTTATTTTTATTTGCTTATTTTTTTAAAGTTTTTATTTTGAGAGAGAGAGAGAGCGTGCATGAGAGGGACAGAGGGAAAGAATCCCAGACAGGCTCTGGAACTGTCAGTGCAGAGCCTGATGCAGGGCTCAAACTCATAAACCTTGAGATCATAACCTGAGCTGAAACCAAGAGTTGAACACTTAACTGACTGAGCCACTGAGATGCCCCTAGATACCCCCACTTTAAATGGGAAGCCATAGGTTAAGTTGCTGAGCCAGTCAGATTTCCATTTTTGGAAATTTTAACTGAGACATAGAGGGTTGTTCCAATTGGTGGTATGATAGAGTACCATAGACTGGGTGGCTTATACATAGCAGAAATTTATTTCTCACAGTTTGGGAGGCTGGGAAGTCCAAGATCAAGGTGTTGGCAGACTTGGTGTCTGAGGAGGGCCTGCTTCCACATTCATAGGCAGCCATTTTATTTCTGTGTCCCCACGTGGTGGAAGGAGTGAGGGACCTCTGTGGGGTCTTTTTATTAAAGGCACTAATCCCATTCGTGATTGTTCTGCTCTCATGACCTGTTTACCTCCCACAGGCCCCACATCTAAATACTAGCACACTGGGATTAGATTTCAACATATGAATTTTGGGGGGACACAAACGTTCTGTAGTAAATATGAGCTGAAAGGTTGGGAAGAGTGGGGGCTGGGATGGCCATATTGGATCTCTGTCAGGATGGATCAGTAGAGCAAGCTGGGAGGGAGAGGGAGAAGCAGAGGCGGGGGGGGGGTAGGAGAGAGAGAGAAGAGAGCTAACTTTAGGAGTTGGTGAGACACTGGTTTAGGGATCTGATCCAAATTTCTTGCCTTTTCTGTTCCTAGCCTGGTTCACTTGGGGCCTGTCTGAATGTAATTTTTTGTTCTCGGGTTCATTGGAGTGCTATAGCCTTAAATAAAACTTTTGCTCAGGCTATTTGAAACAGGTTTTTCTTCAGTGCAACCAGGGGAGCTTTGACTACTTTATCTCGATGGGAGCTTTCTCAGGAAAGGCGCAAGGCTTTTTTTCTCTTTATATTCTCCGTTCTATATAGCACAGTGCATGGTATTAGTCAGCACTCAGAAAATATTGAGTGAATGAACTAACGGTAGGCACTAAGGCTGCTGCAGAGCACCCAGGAAATTATTCTGTAGAATTAAAACTGAAAAACATAGGTTGGGGATTAACTGCAGAGGAGCACCTGTTTGGAGTGATGGAAATGTTTTATATTTTTATTCTGGTAGTGATCACATGACTAAATGTTTGTCAAAACGCACAGAACTGTACACCTAAAGAGGGTGAGTTTTTCCAAATGTCACAATTATAACTAAATGAACTTGATCTAAAAAAGTGAACCAAAAAGAAGAAAAAAAACCAAAGGAAATAAGATTTTCTTCATAACATATTAAATTCATGATAATGAATCTCAATACTTTATGTATAGTTTTATTGAATTCCCTTTTTTTAAAAATTTTCTTGTGACCTTGGGCTCCAGATAATAGGGGTATTGATTGTGGAACATGATTTTGCTTTTTGGCTTCAAAATGTTGCGAAAATAGAAAGTACTGTTTCTCTACTTTCTAGTTCTGAGTAGCGATTGAAACAAAAGATTATGTTCAAAGAGAAATAAGTCCACATTCCTAAGCTCCAGTTTCTACCAGGCCCTCCTTTACCATTTTGCCTATTAGCTATTTGAGAGCTTTAAATAATACTGATTATTCTGTCCTAAGCCAGCCTCTCCCAGACTTAAACATTGGTTCACAGAATGTTTAAATAGGCTAAGTGAAAACAATAATAACAATTATGACTTATGATAGTTGTTGTGATCAGATGTATTTGGGAAATTCTGGTTTAAAAAGTAAACAGGCTTTTGTTTGTTTGTTTCACGAGTTTTCGATGTCATAGGATAGAGTCCACCAAGTGTGACGCTGAAGGTTGCAGATACCTCAGATTACTGTCAATCTTATTTCATCCAAAATTTCCAAATGTTGTCATCTCCCTCCTACATTTTTGCTTTGGAACTTGGTTTAATTGAGTCAATACTGTTACTATGACGTATTTCATGTGTACTATGTCCTATATACTGGGTAGTTGCATCCATTTTATTTTGTTTTATTTAGAAAGACGTGGAGGTAGGGCCTCTTGAACTTCTTATTCACATACTAATTTAGTCCTAGCTTATTTTAAAAATAAGCTTTTTAAATAGGGCTCATTGTCAGGGCAAGAATGGTTTTCTTTTTGTTTTGACTTCGGAGGCATGTTTATTAAGAAATTGTTTAATGCTTTGCATAAAACACATAGTACCATAAACCCAGTAAAATCTGTGTAGAAAACAAAACAAAACAAATGGCAGAAGGAGCAGCCAAGATGGTGAAGCCCCCAGGAAAACAAAAGCTGGGAGTTGGAGTTCAAAATCCATGGTTCCCAAGGACAAGAATAGTGCTGCTTCTCCAGCCAAAAAGAAGGAAAACAAGGTCCCAAAAGAGGTTGTTGCCCATGGGGTCAAGGAGGGACCCAAAGCCAAGGCTCCTGCTACTCCTAGGGGTGGTGGGTCTAAGAGGGTGCCTGGACCCCTGGCCAGAAAGACAGAGGCCCCAAGGGCTCAAGAAGGTCCAGCATGCCGTATCACTAAGGCCTCATCATTCAGATTGGCCAGTAAAAAACTAGAAACTGAATGCTAGAGCTGGGGTGGAAAGAGACTAAGATTCTGCTTGAGTTCTTATTCCCCCAACAAACCATCACTCTGTTTATTTCATTGTAACCTATTTATCGATAAAGACTTTTTAAAAACAGTTATCTGTCATTTTATGTGGGTAAAGGAAGGAATTTTCACCTTTAAATAATAGCGTTTATATTTTGTTCACACAGCAAAACAAAAATAATCACCTCTGAGTATCTGCATATAGTTATAGTGGTTATGAACCTTTAAATAATCTCCATCATTTATGTTTTTTAACAGCAGAAGTGTGTAATCTTTGCTAAATCCAGGCTGCTCTCCTCTTTGCAATGAGTGAAGAACTTGGGAGTTGCAATTCCATGCTTTTTTATGCTGGCCAGTGTCATCTTCTGGAAGAGGTCATTCATAGATCACTTATGAGTTTTATTCCTGGAATAGTAATTGTCACTCTAGACGAATGAGGTTATATAAAGAGCTGCAGTATAGATTTCCCATCTGCACCCACTGCCACAGAAAGAGACTTTTGCCCAAGTCGAGAGTGTGTGATGCAGAAACTGGTATGGGAGCAAGTCCCAACGGAACTATTCCTAGTATGGTCCATTGAAATGGCAAACAAATGGGTCACTTAGAGAACCTTGGAGCAATATGAATGAGTCCTCTGTTATTTATTGATTACTTATTCATAAAACCCAAGCTATATTAATTCTGGTCTCATGATGTCCTAAAGAGCTTTCTAGAGTGGAACCTATATGCTTATGGTTATCTAAGAGCTTCCAGAGTCGACTTCATAAAATGAGGAAACACTTTATATAGTGTGCAAACCCTATAGCTTAACCATCCTGCCATCTTAATTGTACAGTTTGTAGCAGTAATTAGGTTGTAAATGTGTGGATAGTCATGTACTTGACCAATTATAGGAAGCACAAAAATAAATCGTTAAGTCCTTATTAGAGTCTACAGTGATGACTGTCAAAAGGCAAGTAGGAGTAGTTAGTATTCAGTTCTTTACAGGTGGATAGTATAATGCCTGCCTAATATAGCCCATTGGTTTTCTTGTAACATAGTGCTTTGATCTCCATTCTCTTTTGTAGCAGCAATTGCATATGTAAATTTCACAGCAGTAAAAGAATACAAAGGCTGTGTTTTTGCTTTATAATTCATTTATTTCTTTAGATCAGGGTTCCTATCTCCAGTTTCTGTATATTTTATTCTAAAAGATGAAGGTTCTGTGAGTCCCTGTTCCCTGACCCCAGATGCAGGCCATTTTATGCATTATATGGTAAATGGGCTCCAAAGGTAAATTGTTACTATGCAGAACCTGCTGCTCAGGCAAACAAGGGCAGCTAAGATACAGTGAGCACCAGCTCTATTTTGCTCTAGAGGAAAATGTCCTGCTGACAAGGTCACTGCTGGAGCCGGGTGTCATCAAGCAGCACGAGGCCCATGCCGCACCTGGAGAGGGCCGAGAGGAAAACCCCTGCTATCTTGTTGGTCAGGTGAAATCCAGGGCTTCAGCTGTACCCAGAAACCCAGGCTTACCAGCAGGTTCGGCAGCTTTGGAAGTACAGATACTCTATTCTAATGATTGTTATTGTTAATGACATTATTGTGGGAGCATGTTATGCTTTAAATACAATTTCCCAAGAAGCTAAAATTTAATGGTATTTTTCATTGACCACATATGTTCCGTGGTGATCTCTTGGGCAGTCAGCGTCTATGGCTCACACACACAAGTTATTAAATCAGTATACATCAGTTGCTGATTTTCAAAGAGATTCTTGATTTTTGCATAAATATGAGAGTAACTGTACTGTGGCTCAGTGTGATTGCAGAAAGAACTCACTGGGCACTGCTTTTTACAAATGAAAGCAGGTCAGAGGGAAATGTGACCTTTATAAATGGCTTCATTTATTCATTAAACTTAGGAAACCATTTCTTTTAGGCTGGTAATTTAAGGATAGCTCTGCTAGGGACTAGGAATTTTGTTTTATCTGTACCGTTTTACTTGATTACAAAAATAATATATGCTGACTGCAAAAATTCAGATATTACACAAATATATGTCTTAGAATGAAAACCTGCCTTCTTCCTACCCCTCAGAGGGTACCACTGACGTTATAGTCTGCTGCATATTTTCAGTATTTTCCATGCAGAATACACACACACACACACACACACACACACACACACACATACACATTTCTGCAATTTGCTTTATTTGCTAGCATTTAGAGGAAATGTATTTTAGAAGGAAATGTTATGATATATCATAGTAGAAACTAACTTTTCTATGTATCAGATTTTTCAAATTATGTTTGTGTGTCTGGAATAGCTTAAGATAGAGGCATTTTCAATGCCGATTTATCTCCATAATTATCCAAAGTCCCTGAGAGGCCATGGATGGTTTATTAGATAGATTTAGAAAGAGTAACTGCAGTACTAAGCTTTTTCCTACAGAGTGGGCTTCCAGTGCACAAAGCATTACAATTATTTGGAGACAATCTGTAGCCTTGGAAACAATATGGCAGTAGTGACATCAGCAGCAATTATGTGTAATTTTTATCCCCAGTTTATCACCAAGGTAACCAGAGCAGGTTTCCCTGCTTGAAATTTTAAGAATGTCATAGTCCTATATACAGCAAAGATGTAGGAAAGGATTATACTCAGAGTCCCTTCTACAGTTCATTCCATTTCCCTTATAAAACAGCTCTTTGGAATTCAAATAGCACGCATTCTATTTTAGGCAACAGCTGCAAGCTTTTGAAGCTATTAAATAAGATTCCAAATACCCTAAATACTAAAAAGAATTCATTATAATGTTTAAATTTTATATTTTTCCTTGTTGGAATATCTCCTCTCACTTTGAACTGCAGTTCTGAGACACAGTCTTTTATAGAAAGAGGAAAGGAAACAAGCTCACCATCCTTTGGTCCTTTGTAAAGCAGGCACAAACTTGCTCATTCTTGAAACCAGTTGCCACTAACAACAATAATTTCCTCTTCCCAGATTGAAAGATTCTGGTCAGTTCTCTGTGCAGAGATCAGAAAGCTGAAGGTGAAAAATAGCTGAAGATGGCAGTTAATTTGGTTTCTTGGGTTGTTCCTAATAAGTTTGGATAAGTTGCATCTGATTCTGAACAAATGAATAACGTGAATGAATGAATGAAAAGATGCATAGATGTGCATCTTCATGCCTTATTGCAGCAGTACACTGGCTCCTCATTTTCCCAAGAATTCCTTTTGCCCCACAACTGAACAGTTCTTGTGAGTTCTTTGCTCACATGTTCTAATTCTGGCCCCTTCCAGAAGTAGAACTCCATGAAGCAAAGACCACAGCATAGCAGTGACCACTCCAGAGCTCCTTGATGGTATAAGGTGGAAGAAGTGTTCATACCAATTATCTATCCCTTTAAATCCAGGGGGGAGAGACTGAGGAAGAGGCATTAAAGAGATGCCTGTCCTTATGCAATCAGTTCAATTTAAATGACCACTGAGCACCCCTACATGATGCCCCTGCACAATGCAGTAAATCTAATATGGATACTCAGGGGGCCTGGAGTCTGGTAGGAAAGGCAGATAGATATCTAAATGTAATTATCAGTAGAAACATATAACCAATATTCAAATGTTTTTGACCTGGAAACGGCAGCAGTCTTTTGTGGTTCAGCCCAACACATCAGTGTGGTAGCTACGATAACAGAGAAGGGTGTGAGTCCAGTGGGGGTGACCAGTGGGGGTACAGAGGAGGGAGGGAGAGAGGCAGGCAGAGTGAAGAGTTCAGAGAGTTTCTTCAGAGGAGTTGAGGCCTACACAGAGTTTTGGTGAATGAAACTCTCTTTGGGGAGAAGAAGAGAGAGAAAGGAACCTTTGGGAAACATGTTTATAATTAAATCATTTATTCCCTGAAGAGAGCAGCTTAGGTTTTTAAGTTTTGATTTAATTTTTGTATCAAACATTTAAAACATACAAAAAAGCTTAGAAGATAATGACACTGAACCTCCCACATCTGCTTAAATTCCTTTTTCTTAATGAATAAAATGTAATAAATAAAGTACCCCTACCCATCTCATTCCTCTCTCTCCTTCCTAGAAGTGATGTCACAGATATTGCTGTGTATCTTTTTTTAAAAAGATTTTTAAAACTTTCATTGCACATGCATCTGTTAATACAGAGCATTGTTTGTTTTAAAATGTTATGTAAAATATTTCATACTGTGTATGTTCATTTTGCGGCTTACTTTTGCATTACTTAACATCATGTTTTTGAGGTTTATCCATGTTGATACATGTAGATCAAATGATCTATTTGATCTGCATAATATTCCGTTCCTGGACTGTATCATCATACTTTATCTGTCCACATCCTTAATGATGGGCATCTGCACTGTTATTATAAGCAATACTGCCCTTGTCTTCTTGTGTGCATGGATGAGAATTTCTCCGGAGGACATACCTAGAGGTAGAACAGCTATGTTACTTGATATGCACATTTGCAACTTAATCAGATATTAGCAACTTGCATTTCAAAGGATTTTTGTCTTTATTAATTTATAGGAATATTTTAGTTTATGGATACTAATTCTTTATTATTTTATGTATTGTAAATATCCTCTCTCCTGTGGCCTGTATTTTAATTTTATATTTGTTATTGCACAGAGGCTTTTAATTTCAGTGTGGTCCAATTACTCAGTCCTTTTGTTTTTCATTATGTTTTGCATTCTAGAAATCACTACCTATATAGAAGCCATTGTTATTCTCTACATATTTTTATTATTTTTCTACTTTTTATTTTTTTTATAAAGTTTATTTTGAGAGAGACTGAGAGGGAGAGAGAGCATGAGAGAGGCAGAGAGAGAGAGAGATAGAGAATCCTAAGTAAGCTCTGTACTGTCAGCAAAGGGCCCAATGCATGGCTTGAACTCATGAACGTGAGATCATGACCTGAGCAGAAGTCAAGAATTGGAGGCTGAACTCAGCCACTTAGGCGCTCTTCTACATATTTTTTAAAGTATCGCTTTTCTTTTTTTTTTTTTTAATGTTTATTTATTTTTGAGAGAGAGAGAGAGAGAGAGAGAAGGAGGAGGGGGGCAGAGAGAGAGGCAGACAGAGGATCTGAAGCAGGCTGTACACTGTGAGCTCAGAGCCTGATGCGGGGCTTGAACTCACGAATTGCGAGATCATCACTTGAGCTGAAGATGGATGCTTAACCTACTGAGCCACCCAAGTGCCTCAAAAAGTGTTGCTTTTCTTAACATTCAAGGTCTTTAATTCAGCTAGAATTTTCAATTTTTATATAATAGGAGAGAGAAGAAACCTAATTTTTTTATATGGAAAGCCAATTGTTCCAGTATCATTTATTGATTTGATTTTTCCCCACTTACAGTGTCATACCTACCATATATATAAATCTTATTTATATGTAGACCTATGTTTGGACTCTGTATTCTGTTCCATTGGTCATTTGGCAATCCTGGTATGAATAACTACAATAATTCTTTTACACTGGCCGTGGGGTTCTTGTTGGATCAACACTGGGGCAATTGGGCTCTATCTGCACCTGCACTGTATGGTCTAGCCAGTTTCCAATTTATGCCTACTTTAGGGGCTTTCTATAAACAAATTTAGCTCTGGCTACTACATTCTTTCTCCTCCTTTCCTCCTCAAAAATTATTGTGGCGGCTATTCTTTTTTTTTTTTTTTTTTTTTTTTTAAATTTATTTTTGGGACAGAGAGAGACAGAGCATGAACGGGGGAGGGTCAGAGAGAGAGGGAGACACAGAATCGGAAACAGGCTCCAGGCTCCGAGCCATCAGCCCAGAGTGGCGGCTATTCTTGACGTTTTGCTTTTTCATATGAAATTTAGGAGCAGTATGTCAAGTTCTATCCTACTGAGAATTTATTTGGAATTGCAAATATTTAAAGAGTAATTTGGGAACAATGAACTTCTTTAAGATATTTAGTCTTTCCATCTGTTAAAATGATATTGCCCTCCTTTAATTTTGGTCTTCTTTTATGTTCTTCAGTTAACCTTTAAACTTTTGATAAAAGTTTTGTGTATTTAAAAAAAGATTTATTCTTAGATACTTAATATTTTTGTTGTTGCTATTTTAAGTGGTATTTTTGCTTGTTCTATTACTTATTAGTTTGTAGTAGTTCTGATGCTCATTTCTTATATTATGATGAATAGAAGTGATAGTGGACATCTGTCTTGCTTCCTAATTTTGGAGAATGATTCCATTGTCTTATAAATATTTTTGGTGGTAATATCCTCTCAGATTATAAAGCTTTTATTACTTTTTTTATTACTTTTATTTATTTATTATTTATTTATTTATTATGTATTTCCTTTTCTTTGTTATTTTATATTTATTTATTTACATTATTTATATTTGTTTATTATTTTTATTAATTTTATTTATTTATTTAATTACTTTTATTACTTTATTTAATTTGTTAATTAATGAATTAACTTAGTAATTATAATTAATAATTATAGTAATGAAACTAGCATTGCAGTCTTTTTTTCTCTCTATTCTCTAGACTGGATAATGTTTCTTTAAGTTCAATGACTTTTTCTTTGTCATCTCCATTCTGTATTTAACCCTTCTAGGGAGTTTTAAAATTTTATTATTGTATTTTTCAACGTTTTTTATTTATTTTTGGGACAGAGAGAGACAGAGCATGAACGGGGGAGGGGCAGAGAGAGAGGGAGACACAGAATCGGAAACAGGCTCCAGGCTCCGAGCCATCAGCCCAGAGCCTGACGCGGGGCTCGAACTCACGGACCGCGAGATCGTGACCTGGCTGAAGTCGGACGCTTAACCGACTGCGCCATCCAGGCGCCCCTTATTATTGTATTTTTCAGTTCTAAATTATATATATATACATATATATGTTTATATATATGTATATGTATGTGTGCACGTATATTCTTCTGTTTCACTGCTGAAAGTTTGTTACTGTTCCCAGTCAGTTCCACAGTGTTGGCCCTTACTTGTTAGAATATTTTAATGATAGCTGCTTTAAAATCTTCTCCAGATAATTTGAACATCTGTGTCATCTTGGTGTTGATGTCTATTCATTGTCTTTCCATCTGAGTCAAGATTTTCCTGGTTCTTTGTGTGCTAAATAATTTAGGATTGTATGCTCAACATTTTTAATAGTATATTTTAAGATTCTGAGTCTTGTTTCATTCTGTGGGGAATGTCTATATTTTTGTTTTAGTAGGCAGTTGGCCTGGTTGAGTTTAGGCCAAAAGTTCCATCCAGCCTTCCTTGAGTTGTGATTTTTACCATCAGTTTCAAAGCCTTTACAGTATCATTCAGAGCTGTCCAACATGTGTACCACCCAGCAGTAGATCTGGGACCTGGGTAGTATTCTCACAGTTTTTGGTTTGCTGTTCAGGATCAGATCCGTATAGGCAAACTTTGGGAGGGTGTTCATGAGTTCATAAAGCAACTTTATGGAGTTGCTTTCCTAAGCTCTTCCCTCTCTGTGATCTCCATGGTACAGTCTGACTTCCTGGAGATTTCCTTTTCAGTCTTCCAGCCAGAAATCTGGGTGTTTATTTACCTTATCCTATTATACACTTTCTATGACTGCATGTGTGTCTGGGGTCAAGTGACTGAATGATAGAGAAAAAAGCAACAGAAATTCACTCTACCTTTTTGGGACCAGAACACATCTGATCAGAGAGTAGAGTTCCCTTCTTTCAGAGTTTTAGGTGCCAGTTGCTGCCAGGAGGCCCCTTTCTTGCCTTTCAAGCCTGAGTTTGAGGTATTGTGCTGGAGCTTTCTCTGTCCGTGCCAATATTCACCTCTAGGTTTCAGGCTGTCCTTAGAACAGTCTGGGGGATATGGAGGGAAAAAGTGATTAATTCACCACTGGTTAAGAGCTACTTATAATTTGAATCTTTTTCTCAATCTCACAGCTCCTATTTACTATTCAGAGTCCTCAAGTAACTGCTCCATGAATTCTGTCCACATATTGTAGCTGCATTCAGTGTGAGACAAGACAGAGTATGTTTACTCCATTTTTTAAAAGAAATAGCTTTGGTTTGATTAATCCTTTTATTTCTTTGTTTTCTATTTTATTAATTTCTATGCTTAAAATTAAAATTCCCTTCATACTATTATATTTGGACTTAATTTGCTATTTTCCTCTGTAATCTTTTATTGAAGACTTAGGTCAGTCTTCCTTTTCCCCCCCTTTTCTGTTATATACATAAATATAGTGTGTTATTAAGTTTCTCCTAAAAACCGTTTTTGCTCCATCTCAAATTTTGAACATGTAGTATTTTCATTGTTCTAAATAGTTACACAGTTTCTATTTTTATATTCTTCTTTAGTGCCTAAATTATTTATCACTTTATTTTACTCTTGCACAAAAGAAGTTTGCTATATTTAAAAAAAATTTAATTCTGGTTTATTGTACTAAAGTTATATACTGTGGTTTGTATGACCTCAGTTTCATATTACTTATTGAGAATTTGTGAACCAGTTCATGGTACTCTTTTGAAAATAATTCACGTAAGCTTGAAAGGAATGTGTGCTCTTTGATTATAAGGAGATCCTAGATATTACTATCAAATTAAGTATATTAAAAATTCTTAAAAATTTTTTTAATGTTTATTTTTGACAGAGAGAGAGAGACAAAGCATGAGTGGGGGAGGGGCAGAGACAGAGGGAGACACAGAATCCAAAGCAGGCTCCAGGCTCTGAGCTGTCAGCACAGAGCCCGATGCGGGGCTCGAACTCACACACCGTGAGATCATGACCTGAGCCGAAGTCGGATGCTCAGCTGACTGAGCCACCCAGGCACCCCTCATATTAAAAATTCTTATGTTGATTGTGGATTGATTCATTTGTCCTTGTAATTCTTTCCAGTTTTACAAGTACAGAACTACTATTTATTTCTAATGTATAGTTCCCTTTGTCATCATGTAATCTCATATTAGTTTTGTACCTTAATGGTATGTCTTGTAAATAACATATGGTTGGATTTAAAAAAAAAATCAATCTAAGACTCTTTAATTATTGGCTAGTTTGTTCTGTTTACACTCATAATTTCTGATATTTTTAAATTTATTACTAATTTTATTTTTTATTTTTCATACTTTTCTTTGTTTTTTGGTGGTTTTTTTTTTGTACATTCTATTACGCTGATTGAGTTTCTTTATTCCTTCTTTTCCCCCATCTATATCATTTGGGAATTGTATATTAGATTTATATTTTAGTGGATACCCTTAAATTTGGGAAAGGGGTTGGATACCTTGAAAATTTTTTTAATGTTTATTTATTTGAGAGAGAGAGAAAGAGAGAATATGTGTGCTTGTGCAGAAGTTGGGGAGGGAGAGAGAGAGAGAATGAGAGAGAGAGTGAATCCGAAGCAGGCTTCAGACTCTTAGCTGTCAGCACAGAGCTGACACGGGGCTTGAACTCACAAACTGAGATCATGACCTGAGCTGAAGTCAGACGCTTAACTGATTGAACCACCCAGGCAGCCCTGGATACCCTTAAATTTTTAACATAATATATTGACTTAACAAGGTCTAAAGATAATATGTATCTTTACCTAGTCCCTAAACAATAGAAGAACTTTAAAAAGATTTAACTCTATAAATCTCTCAATTCTTCTGTATATATTCTCTGTGTATTCTAGGGTTCCTTATTTTTAACCCCCTTAATTAGTCATTACTATTATCAGTTTTTAAAAAATTAACTCATGTCTGCCAAATCTCTTTGTTCAGTATATCCTACTTTTTCATTCAGGGTCAAGGTACAACCTGAAATAATTATCTCATAGTATTTGAGTAATAGGCTCTGTATGTCTTCATCTTTCTAAAATATCTTTATTTATTCTTTACTATAAAACATCTTTACTTTCGAAAAATAAGTTATTTGGGAATGGAATTCCATGTTGAAAGCTATTTTCTCTCAGTATGTTGAAGATGTTATTGCAAAGAATGCTGGCCATCTGCTCAAAGTCTCTATCTGAAGCCCAATGGGCTAAGTCAATGGGCTTCACTCATTTTGGGGGTCCTGAGTTTACAGGAGGCTACTGAAAATCATACAAACTCCTATTTAGAAATTGGAGGCAATAGTGCCTCTTAATTTGAGAGTTTATGGAGCTCAGAAGCTCATCCCTGGCCCTAGGTTAAGAAAATTTGTTATAGGCCTTCAAAAAGTAGGAGGTCTTTCCAAATGGAAGGTAGGCCCCTACAGTTTTTCATGGAGCATTTTGGTCTTAATCCCATCTCTGTGCTCCTACTCTGTTGAGCAGAAAACTGGACTGTGTGTGGGTTGAGAGCTTCTTTTGTCTTTCCAGTCTGAGGCTTAGCTGAAAGAGAGACAAGTGGTAAAAAGAAGCTGGTCCAAAGCAGAAGAGATCTCTAAAGGCCATTCATGTAGAAGCTAACGCTGAAATGTAAATCATTAGGCTGTTACTAATCTGTCTGTATAACCACTGGTTACTAATGGTACAGCTCCACCGGCCTGGTTTACAACAGAGGCATTTGAATGGGCTTTCCAATAGGATTACTTAGATGTCTCCCTGTCAGTGCAGACCTGTTACAGAAGATTCTTGTTATCCAGGTATTAAGGAACTACAAAAATAGCATTGTGTGGGATTAAAAGGAGGCTACAGACTGAGCAGAGCCCTGTAGTGGGGAGGTATCAGGGTCTTCACGGGCCATGAGACCACTTTTTGTAGCCCCAAAGAGCATAAAACCTTTTCACTAACTGCTCTTCTTCACACATGGAATAGGATTATTAATGGGAGGGAGGCCTAGGGGGGAAATTCACAAGAAGACATACCGTTTCTTCTTTATCTTTCTTTTCAACAAACTTACCTGGCATGCATTGTGACTGAGGCACCCACTGGGTGTTGGGGTATAACAATTCACCCTAGGAAAAGATTCATTCCCAACTCCCCCTCCTACATTTTATAGGCGTGAGCAACAACCCCTCCCCCCCACATGCCACATTGTTGCCACAGACAGTTAAGAACATGTGGGTGTTCTTCTTATACCTTGTGAAATGAATTGAGCTAAATTATAGCTTCCCATTTATAAAACAGTGGTAGTCTAAAGCTGCAGAGTGCAAAATTCAGAGATTGCCATAGTAACTCTGCTTTTCCCAGGAAGTAATTGAAAAAAAGGCACTTTTAACAAAAATAGAATATTGATGTTCGTATCTATAAAGGAATTAATTTACTGACTGATAGAGGGGAAAGACGAAAGATGAGCCATCGAGCTGCATTTTAATGTGATTGTGATTATACCCAGGGTAGCAAGAAGCTTAAACTTGTTCTTTTATTTTTGCAGCAAAGAGCACATTTCTTTTCAGCTGGTTTGTATATAGAAATAGTTTCCAGAAATATATAGAGTAATAGGGAATTAGAGAGCACATCTGGTAAAACACTGAAAGGCTCCAATTTGTTTCTTGCCATTATCAGTTTGATGAATGTTAAAATTGCTTGCAAGATATTTAATTGCTGTTCACGATTAGTATAGCAGCAATGTTTTATAGGAATAGCTTGTGAACATACTTTTAACAATTAGGGAACTCTGGCCTATCACGGGTGCCATCATGAGACCAAAGACACAACTATATGAAGGAAAAATGATTAGGCAAAGAAATAATAATGATGATAATCATGTTCTAGAAATACTATTTGGACAGTTGATAGAATTTTGATGAAAGCTTATAAATGTGTATATGTATATATGTGTGATATAAATATATGCTAGGTATATTTCAGGGATTGTTTTCTGGGACTTTCATCTAGAGAATTAGAATCATTCTAAAGGTAAATTATTTCCACATTAGGTTCCAGTTACCTAAAGAATGATCCAAATGAATGAATCTTAGTGAAATATTAGGTCCTATTGCAGGATTAGGGATGACACTTTGAGGATAGGTCTCTCCCCAGAGAGATCATAGCCCTGGTAAGTTTGGTCCTGGTTGGCAGGAAGTGAGAATATGGTTCTTTTCTCAGGGCTATTTTCATTTTTTAAAAGTCTGTTTGTTTATTCTGAAGTGGGGAGAGAGAGAGAGAGAGAGAGAGAGAGAGAGAGAGAGAGAGAAAAGGAGAGAGAGAGAGAATCCCAAGCAGGCTTCTCACTATCAGCTGGGAGCCTGGGGCTCAAACTCATGAACCATGAGATCATGACCTGGGCTGAAACCAAGAGTCCAATGCTTAACTGAGCCATCCAGTTGCCCCAGGCTACAAGAGAGGTACATCTTTGCAAAGAAGGCTAGAATTCCTGGGATAAAATCTCAAGCAAGGTAACCTGACATGGGATTTGGGGATGAGGGAGTAGGTGCTTCCCTTACTAGATTATGAGCTCACAGAGGGAAGGATAGTGTCTTAATTGTCTCTGGAGTCATAGGTCTAGCACAGTGCCTGGAGTAGAAAGAATGGTCAATGTCTGTTTGACTAATTAAATGAATGACACTCCACTGAGACAGCCTCAGGTCCCATTTTCTAGGTACATCCTTGCTCCCTACACATTGCCACTGGTTTGGCTGTCACAAGTTACCTTCACTTAAAGTAACTTTACAGTTTTTTTTCTCTTAAAAAAAAAAAAGACAATGGTAATGGAATGCTTATTATGAGCCAGGCACTAAGTTAAGCACTTTGTATATTATTATGTACATTTATTCCTTTCAAAACCTTGGCAGGGTTGGTACTTTAAAAAAATTTTTTTTTTCAACGTTTATTTATTTTTGGGACAGAGAGAGACAGAGCATGAACGGGGGAGGGACAGAGAGAGAGGGAGACACAGAATCGGAAACAGGCTCCAGGCTCTGAGCCATCAGCCCAGAGCCTGACGCGGGGCTCGAACTCACGGACCGTGAGATCGTGACCTGGCTGAAGTCGGACGCTTAACCGACTGCGCCACCCAGGCGCCCCAAGGGTTGGTACTTTTAATGACCCCACTTTTCACAGAAGGAAACTGAGACTCAGAAAGATTGGCTAGGATTTCTTTCTTACTCTTTTTTTTCTTTTTTCTGCCAAAACTTCATTGCTTCCATTTGGCCCATGGCTGGGGAGAGGGCTCCAGGTGGTTACAAAGTTGCCTAATAGCTTCAGGCCGAGGCTCAGAGGCAGCAGTGGGATGCCAGAGCGGCCCCTGAAAGGCCACTGGGTCCCGGAGACTCCTAGTGGGGCTTGAAGGTGAGCCTTTGAAGAGGTACTCACCCAGCCAGCCTGGGGGCAGTCAGCCTGCGCAGGTGAGTCAGGTGGTCACCCATCTTGATGAGTTTCACCTCTACATCTGGGAGGTAATGCTCCAGGAAGTCACAGAGCCAGGGGTCTGCGCGGGCAGAACCCAGGCATGCAGCCCAAGAGGGATGGGGCCAGGTTCTTCTCCCGGATCCTGGGGGCTTCCAGGGCTCCAGGGTTCTACCCCACTCTTCTCAGGACGATTCTGGGTGTCCTGGGAGAGGGCATGGCCATGCGTGGGTTTCTCGTGTTCAAGAGGCCCCGGAGCCCTGGCGCTTGTCCTGGCCAACTAGGGAAACAGTGGCCGCCGCCCTCCAGAGCCACAACCTCGTGGGGTCAAAGTAGACGCCCAGAGAGAGGTAGGTGTCGGAGGCCCTCAGATGCCTACCGGCGGCCTGTTAACAGCAGCCTCCACCTGGATGGAATAATTCTGATGAATCTGGGAGCTCGCGGTGGGTTGGCTGGTCGGCCATGAGGAGCTAGGCCCCCAAAATGGTGTTGGCTGGTCCTGGAGGCAGAGGATGGCTGGAGTATGGTTCTGAAGTGAAAAGAGATTGGAGGGTGGTCGCAGGCTGGAGGAAGGGGCATCTCCCGGGTCTGTTATGGCCAGACACGCTGGAAGCAAGATAGTAGTACTGCCAGGTGCTCTGCTGGCTAAGATTTCACAACCAGCATATGTTAGGGCCAGAGTGGCAACCAAGTAGTTTAGCTTCCATTTGTTCCCAGGAGAATGAATATAGACAGAAATGAAGCCAATTCTGGGACCTCAGAAAGAGGGGGGGAAAGCTTTTGATGTGGGGAGGGGACAGTATGGAAAAAAAGTACATTCTTAGGTTACAGGAAAAATTACGTGGGGTCTCTGATGAGATCTAAAGACCTAGGAAACACTTCTGAGTACCAGAAAACATTCATGCTTACATTATTGGGTTGAGATTATCCAACCTCAGTGTGGCAAAGGTCTTGAATCCTGTCAGTGGTGTGGCACTCAATACTAAAAACTCACTGTTGTATAGGGCTTGCAGTTTTTAAAAGCACTTTCATATCTTGTTTCATCTGATCTCAACCTTGCTGAAGTATGCAGTGCAGGAATGGTAGCTGTTAGAGCTGGTCAGTATTCCAGTTCCCTTCCTCTGGCACAAGGTTAGATAGGATTCACCTGCCCCTTTGAAATTGGATCTGACTGTGTGAGTTGCTTTGGCCAAGAAAATGTGAGTGACGGTAACACATGACATTTCTGAGTGAAAGCCTTTCAAAAATGGTTCACATGTTCTCTTTCCCCTGCTGATTTGATGAACAACTTTCTTGATAGTGTAGGCTTTGTCTTTATGCTAGAGTTCTGATATGGCAAGAGCCCATATTAAAAGAATAGAGTCATAATCTGCATATTAGCACTTCCCTTATTTCCTACCATACCTGGTGATGCAGGGTCACAAGAGAAGACTCATTTCCAACCTTCAATCTTAAGGATTCTAAATTCTTTTCTAAATTGCATATCTTACTGGAACCCTTGCCCCAGCCAGGTGCCTCTGGGGAGTAGTAATGTGGAAAGTACTGGTCGTCTTGGGAGTTTGGTAATCAGTCATAAAGGCACTTGATGGCTGGACCAGAATGGCAGAATAAAGGACTTAGTGCTACAGATGTAAGGATACCTATTTCTCCTTTTCTTTTCACCACTGGGGTTTAAAAAGTAGAGGGTCAAACGTTGGAAGAAACAATAACAATAACAAGATTGCAACCAGTTCCTGCTGGCTGTTTTCATTCTGGCACATCTAGTCTGCAACTAGCTTCAACTAGTGCTCATGAAACAAAAATGAGATGTTATTGGGGTTATTTTTCTGTTGTTTTTTTTTTTTTTTTTTGAAATTTACCACATCACATCTTAAATGACTTATTTGGTAAGACTTGAGAGTTAGGGTTGGTTTTTGCTTTTATGGTCCTCCATCTCAAAACCAGCTTAAAAGTAAAGATGAAACAGATTTCCACACACCAGGTCTCTTGGAGAATCAAAACAAATCTGGAGAAGAGGTACTAATTATAAAAAGGTTTGTTCAGTTAGTTTACAAACCATGGTGGGTGCCGGCATGTAGGCGTATCAGGCATTTACAGGCTACATCTGTGCAGGCTGCCTGTCGAGTAGATATCCCAGCCTCAGAAAGATGTTCCATCAGACAGCGGGGCTGGAATCAACTGATGGCAATGAGAGTAATATCCCTGAATGTGAAACCAATCTACTTGCCAGTGTGTGGTGGTCCCTCAGCCAAATAGTAAAGACCACGGGACCCTTAATTATCTGCACCAACTTCTCAACCAGGTTTTATTTTGGTGATTGAAATCCTAGGAAAAAGCACCTAAGAAGAAATGAAGATATCCTGGACTTAAATGAGCCCTAACAGTATATTCAGATATCCCATTTGGCGATGTTGATCTTTTGGGTTTCTTTATACATCAAGTGATTTGTCTGAAATTTGAGGAAATCATCGTTCCTCAGATTGAATTGGTAATAGTCATAGATTACTCTAATTTTATATTCTTGGCACAAAACACAGTCAAAATTAAGGTGGAATGCTACTAATAAATTTCTCACATTCAAATGCTTTTGCTAAATTCGACTTAGGTTTATAGTGGTTGGATGGGGAAAGAGAAAGAATCTTTTAAAGAGAATGCCCTTAGAATCCCAGCTTCCATCAAGCAAACAAAACAACAGTTGGAAATTGCTGGAGTGGTTTAATGACTAATCTTCAACAATCTACTTGCAGTAAGAAATGATGATTATCATGAGTAATTGTTTCCTGATTGTGTGGTACACAGTCATGCAGAAGGTGATGGTGGGACACACTGGCCCAATATTTCAGGGCCTTTTTGTGTGTCACAGTCTATGCAAGATGAGAAAGCCTACAGGAAACAAGCAACATAGAGCTGCCATATAGGCAAAGTGGAAGTAGGAGGCTGGATTTTCCCTCTTGGGCACTGGCTAGATAATTAGAGCCAGCAGCAGGAGGCAAATTAAAGCCTTACTGGGAAGTTCTAAATAGCGAGGTGTTTGTGAGCTTTGGATACTTCTGTGAAGCCCTGAAGCAAGACTGAAGTGTGGGAGCAGGCATTAGTAAGTCTTTCCACAAAGCTGGATGTATCCTTCAGCAGCTCTCAAAGTTCCTAAAACCCTCATACTGCTGCAGAGAATGAGATCTGTGTGACTTCTGATTTTAAAAAAGGAAGAGGCACAATGAGTAATAACAGTTTAAATTGAAATTCTGTGGATAAGAGTCTTATTCTGTATGTCGTCTTGCATTTCTTTAATTCTTAGTCCACATGGTATTTTCTCTTAGAGTTAATATGTTAATTGTATACAGTTGATAGCTAGTTAATATGATTATGAAGAGTTTTTAAATTTTTAAAAAATCATTTTTTAAGTTTTATTTATTTGAGTAATCTCTGTACCCAGCATGGGGCTTGAACTCGTGACCCTGAGATCAAGCGTCATATGCTCTACCGACTGAGCCAGCCAGGTGCCCAGAGTTTTAAGTTGGGGGAAAGAAAAAACATTGTATGGAATGGAAGTGCTTCCCTTAAATGAATTAGTTCTCTGTTTTCCACAATTGAATGAGTTCAGCTGTGTTTGGGACTATACAATCTAAATAAGTATAATTGCCCGTGTCGTGGCAACAGTCCCAGTTTTACAATGGGATTTCAAAGGATCTAACTAACCAGCCCTTACAGCAGTGGTTGGCAACCTTCTTCCTGCCTCCAAACTCCTGAGGGGTATAAAAAAACTCCTATTAGAAGAATAGTTGTGAAGTTCATTCTAGTGAAAGTCCACATATGCCATGGTCAGATACGGGAAAGGGTATTATCTGCAGGGCATGAAGCACATGTATTTCTAACATTTTTACCCTCCTTAATTGAGATTGTTGCTTTAAAGAATGAGTCTTGCAAAAACAATTCTTGTGTTAGCTAACTCTCTGATACTGAGCATCTTGTGGAGAAAGAACTAAAACATGGAGGTATTTGACTAGGAAGCAAGGATGATGGCAGTTTTGGTGTCATGATGCAACTACAAAGAGAAGATGGTTTGACCCATTACTGTCTCTTCTTTATTACTTTATTCCTTGATTAGTTTTTCTATTTTGAAAGATTTTGCAATTCAGACTACTATACATCTTTCTGTTATATGTAGCTGCTGACTACAGCTTGGTTTATATTTTCCCAGACATTTTCTCTTTTCTGGTATATGTATATATGTACTTGTGTGTTTATGCATGCTTATATTTTTCTTATGCATATATTAATATATACTTACACAACACACTTATTTGTAAATTTGCTTTTTTACCAAAACATGATCATAACATTTGTATTTTACTAACTTTCTTTTTCTTAGCAATTTTATCAAAGATATCTTTCCTTGTCAGTACTTATATAGATCTACTTATTCTTTTTAAAATGGCTGTGTTGTATTCCATAGTACAGGAGTTTCATAATATACTTATTCTCCTATAGATGGGAATTTTGGTTGTTTCTCTTTTTTGTTGCTTTTATAAACAAAGCTTCAGTGAATATCATTGTGCGTATATTTGTATATCTGTGTATTTTTGTGAGCATTCTTGTAGCTAATAGCATTCTTTTGTGAGCATTCTTGTAGTTAATAAAAAGTAGAACCCATTAGTAAATTATTCTAAAAGATGGCTGTGCCAAAAACAGACACATAAACCAATGGAATAGGATAGAGACTCCAGAATTGGACCCACAAACGTATGGCCAACCAATTTTTGACAAAGCAGGAAAGAACATCCAGTGGAAAAAAGACAGTCTCCTTAACAAATGGTGCTGGGAGAACTGGACAGCAACATGCAGAAGGTTGAAACTAGACCACTTTCTCACACCATTCACAAAAATAAACTCAAAATGGATGAAGGACCTGAATGTGAGATAGGAAACCATCAAAACCCTAGAGGAGTAAGCAGGTTGCCCTCAGCTGTAGAAATTTCTTACTTGACATGTCTCCAAAGGCAAGGGAATTAAAAGCAAAAATGAACTATTGGGACCTCATGAAGATAAAAAAGCTTCTGCACTGCAAAGGAAACAATCAACAAAACTAAAAGGCAAACAGCAGAATGGGAAAAGATATTTGCAAATGACGTATCAGACAAAGGGCTAGTATCCAAAATCTATCAAGAACTCACCAAACTCCACACCCAAAAAACAAATAATCTAGTGAAGAAATGGGCAGAAGACATGAATAGACACTTCTCTAAAGAAGACATCCAGATGGCCAATAGGCACATGAAAAGATGCTCAACGTCGCTCCTCATCAGGGAAATACAAATCAAAACCACACTCAGATATCACCTCACACCAGTCAGAGTGGCCAAAATGAACAAATCAGGAGACTATAGATGCTGGAGAGGATGTGGAGAAATGGGAACCCTCTTGCACTGTTGGTGGGAATGCAAACTGGTGCAGCCACTCTGGAAAACAGGGTGGGGGTTCCTCAAAAAATTAAAAATAGATCTACCCTATGACCCAGCAATAGCACTGCTAGGAATTTACCCCAGGGATACAGGAGTGCTGATGCAGAGAGGCACTTGTACCCCAATGTTTATAGCAGCACTTTCAACAATAGCCAAATTATAAATGTCCATCAATTGATGAATGCATAAAGAAGTTGTGGTTTATATATACAATGGAATACTACTTGGCAATGAGAAAGAATGAAATACGGTCTTTTGTAGCAACGTGGATGGAGCTGGAGAGTGTTATGCTAAGTGAAATAAGTCATACAGAGAAGGACAGATACCATATGTTTTCACTCTTATGTGGATCCTGAGAAACTTAACAGAAGGCCATGGGGGAGGGGAAGGGGAAAAAAAAGCTACAGAGAGGGAAGGAGGCAAACCATAAGAGAGTCTTAAAAACAGAATAAACTGAGGGTTGACGGGGGGTGGGAGGGAGGGGAAAGTGGGTGATTGTCATTGAGGAGGGCACCTGTTGGGATGAGCACTGGGTGTTGTATGGAAACCAATTTGACAATAAATTTCATATTAAAAAAAAGATGGCTGTGCCAATTTGTATTTTTCTCCAACTGTAAATGAGAACACCCATTCCCCTACATTTTTATCCACAGTGGGTATTATCAGTCTTCAACATTTTTTCCAATATGGTGGGTAAAAATCATTTTATTTTCATTACTTTGGTTATTGGTAGAACTTAACATATTTCTATGTTTCTGGCTATTTGCACTTCATTTAAGTGAATTGCTTGTTCATGTTTTTCATCATTTTTCTAATGGGGTTTCGTATATTCTCAGTAATTTGTAGATGCTTATAATGTGGCTCTTAATCCTTTGATATATATTATAGGTATTTTTTCCTGTATTTTTGGTCGGGGCTTCTAATTTTATTTTTCTGTACAGAATTTGAAATTTTCATGCAGTTAAATCTCAATTTTTCTGTTTATGGTTTTTGAATTTTATGTCATGCTCCTGAAGCTCTTTCCTATCTTAAGATTTTAAAAGTTTATTTTATCATTTGAGGTTTTATATTTAGATAATATAAATATTTAGATATTTGGATTTCTAGGCCATGTGGAACTTATATTTATGATTAATTTGAGTAGGAAGGTAATTACTTATTAAAATATGAATAACTATTAAAATATGAAAATATGTCCAGTACTACAGGACACATTCTTCATCATCTACTACTATACAGGTTAGCTCATCCTTTCCCAATGACTGAAATGCCTGCTTATCTTCCACTAAAATATCACATACACATCGGTCTATTTCTGCACTTTGTATTCTGTTCTGTGATTAAAACAGTACCACACTGTTTTCATTACTTTAAGGTATATTTTTTTTAGCTGCAGGGTAAGTCCTCATTTGTTCCCCCCTAGATATTTCTGGCTGTTTTTCTACATTTACCCTTCCAGAGGCTATTCATTGTAGAATGTGGCAGCGATAATGTCAAAGGCAGTTTCCTTGGGACTACAATTGAAGTGTGAAGGCAAGACCCTTTGTGTCACAGACGGAGGGAATGATTTGTCTCAGTTAAAAATGAGAAGTCATTCTTTTCTGTCTCCATGTCTGGCCTGCTCTGACTCATGGTAAGTACTCAATAAATATTTATTGAGTGAATGGCTAGGGCAAAATGATTTGAATGTACTGGCCTCCTATTTCCAGCCTTTTGTTTGCCCTATTGAACCCTATTGTCTCAGAACATACTGTGATAATAGTTCCGGGAAAACATGAATGTTCTGTTCTTGCAACATTGCAAGGAGATGCTGTAATTGCTGTAGGCGGTGCCCTTTGGAGCCCTTTCTAACATGCAGAAATCTGGAAGCAAAAAATCAAAGAAACCATTGCCTTCTGTAATTATTTTTGTAGCTATGTTGCTTACAGTAAGATATATGTACCTCTCCTTCTCTGCACAAAGGCATCTCCCTGGGCCTGGTGGGTATAGATTGCATTCTCCATGCTAAGATCTCTGTCAGTGGAGAGACCGTTCCCACGACAATCTTGACTCCTGTAAGGATCATGCTGCCTTCCCCTTGATCTCAGATAGGGTCTTTAGTGCTGGGCATACTCTGGGCATATGTGGGTTTCTGGGCTTCACAGTCCAAGGGGGCTGGGTTCAGGTATTGATTTTATTAATCACCTTTCTCTCAGTCACCTTTTATTTGTTGCTATAATTCTGTATCTGTATTTAATTCTGTATTATGGTTAATGAAAGATCCTTTGCGTCTCACATTCCTGTACCCCTTTTTTGATTAGACTCTCATGCTCCTCCCCTCCCCAACCTTCAAGAAAGACGACACCAAAAGTCAACCAAACATACCCTCATAGGCTTGTTCTTTTAGAGGGGGGCACAAATTCAAATGTAGTCAGAGGCCAAACAGAAAGTGAAAATAGGGAAACAGGTTGGTGTTGTCAAATTAGACAGTAAGAGGTAGGGGAGCCTGGGGCTAGATTAGAGAGGTCATTCCCTCCCAGAAGGCATTCAGAATCTTAGTTTTAAGGCCATGCAGGCCAAACACATTTTGTGGCCGAATCTGGCCTAATTACCCAAGATATACTCTCTCTGTTGTATACACAGAACACTGGATATTCTCAAGGGGGACCTCTAAACATCTTTGAAATCATATATACTACTAAGGCATGTAATTTCCCTCATGAAATGCCACAGAGTGTGTGAAGATTTTTAAGTGGCCCCTTCAACAATAAGTGAAAATGTGGTAATGTAGCACAGTTGACTAGGGCCACTCGCACAGCCTCACAGTTTAAATCAGTGTCTCTGCAAAATTGTAAATTACTACATTTAATAAACCTGTGGGTGGCTTGCAAATAGTTAAAACTGTTACTGATAAATTTTTCAAATGCCAAGGATGTACTGGCTTCCTTTTTGCCTTTGCCACATGATCTTTGCATGCCTTGTTTCCACTGAATGGAATGTTCTCTCCACCACAGCCCTAACCCCTCCTTCCTCACTGCAGTTATTACCTCTAACTTTTCTATCTCAGCTCATTTTTGACATTTTCAGAGAAGCCTTCCCTGATCTAGAAACCTTCTATCACATTCGTAGTGCTTATGCTTCATGACAGTGATTATTTGATTAAGGTCTATCTTTGCCATTAGACTGGCATGGTTATACTCACCATTTTATCCTCAGCACAGTGCCTAATACATACTAGTATTTCCCCATTGGACCCTTCCCTATTGTGAAATGAATGAATGAATGTTCTTTAGACATTTTATTTTATTTTATTTTATTTTTTTTAATTTTAAGTTACTGGATATTTTTTTAGGCAAAATTCATACAACATAAAATTTACCATTTTATTATTTATTTATTTTTAATTTTTTTTTTAACATTTATTTATTTTTGAGAGACAGAGAGAGGCAGAGTATGAGCAAGGGAGGAACAGAGAAAGAGGGAGACACAGAATCCGAAGCAGGCTCCAGGCTCTGAGCTGTCAGCACAGAGTCCGACGCCGGGACCGAACTCACAAACCGCGAGATCGTGACCTGAGCCGAAGTCAGACGCTCAACCGACTGAGCCACCCAGGCGCCCCTAAAATTTACCATTTTAAAGTGAACGGTTCAGTGATTATATTTCAGCATATTCACAGTGTTAGTGCAACCACCACTTCTATTTCCAACACATTTTCGTCTCCCCAGAAGGAAGCCCTGTGTCCGGTAAGCAGTTCTTGCCTATTCCCCCTCTCCACCAGCCCCTAGTGACCACCAGTCTGCATTCTATCTCTATGGATATACCTCTTCTGGCTATTTCATATGAATGGGATTATATTATATGTGGCCTTGTGTCTGGCTTTCATTTAGCATAATGTTTTCAAGGTTCATTCACACTGTAGTATATCAGTACTTCAATCCTTTTTATGGCTGAATAATATGCCATTGTATCTATATACCTTAGTTTGTTTATCCATTCATCCATTGATAGATGTTTGAGCTGTTTTCACCCTTTAGCTATTGTGAATAGTAATGCTGTGAACATGCATGTATGTGTATTTGTTTTCAATTCTGTGATAATTCTTTGTTTAACTTCTTGAGGCACCACCAAACTTTTCCACAGCAGCTGCACCATTTCACATTCTCATCAGCAAAGTATAAGGGTTCCAGTTTCTCCACATCCTCTCCAATACTTGTTATTTTCCATTTTTAAGAAAATTATACCCAGCCTAATGAGAAGTGGTGAAGTGGTACCTAATTGTGGTTTTGATTTTGTTATTTCCCAAAGGATTAATGACATTGAATGTATTTTCATGTGGTTGTTGGCCATTTTTATATTTCCTTTGGGGAAATGTCTGTTAAAATCTTTAGTCCCTTTTATAAGTTAACGGCCTTTTTGTTGTTGAGTTATAAGAGTTTCACATGTGTATACGTATTTATATACACATATACATGTATATGTATGTATGTATATGTTTTCTGGATATTAGATTCTTATCAGATGCATGATTTGCAAATATTTTCTCCCATTTTGTGGGTTGTCTTTTAAATATCTTGATGGTGTCCTTTGAAGCGCAGTTTATTTCTCTTTTTGTTGCTTGTACTTATTAGTGTCATATCTAAGACTCTATTGCCAAATCTAAGGTCATGAAGATTTACTCATATGTTTTCTTCTAAGAGTTTTATGGTTTGAGCTTTCCTATTTAGATTGTTCATCCATTTGAGTTGGTTATTGTATGTAGTATGAGGTATAGATCCAATTTCATTGTTTTGCATGTGGATATCCAGTTGTCCCAGCACCCAGCAGAAGAGAATGTTCTTTCCCTTATAGGATGGTCTTGGCACCCTTGTTGAAAATCAGTTAGCCGTGAATATGTAGCTTTATTTCTGGACACGCAATTCTATTCCAATTATCTATCTGTCCTTATGCCAGCACCACACCATTTTGATTACCATTGCTTTGTAGTAAGTTTTGAAGTATGGAAGTGTTTGTATTCTTTGTTCTTATTTTTCAGTATTGTTTTGGCACAGGTTAGTTTTTTCCTTGAAGCTAAGATTGTCTTATTTCTTTGCACACCTTCTTCTCCATCCTTTCTATCACTAACACGGCCATCTGTCCTAAAATGCGCATTTCTTCAGGTGTTCATCTTTTTTCACAGTCACTTATGTTTCCAGGGAGAAGCTAGGGTTTACTATGATGTTATGTTGTGAACATCTTTAAGACTAATATGGAATATGATGAAATGATAGCTGGGGCCAAAATCTGGTCCAGCATTCTTCTGTGATCCATCCAGCTAGGACTCCCCTGCAGTATTTTGTAATGGTCCATTTACCTACCAGTGATTAATCTGTAAGCAACTGGAGCATGAGGAAGGCACCCCTAATATCCAATATGACTCCTGGCCTTCAGTAAAAGCTTACTATGTCTAATTACTATATTACCGAACAAAGAAATTACTGACCAGACCAGTTTGTTTTTTTTTAATGTTTATTTATTTTTGAGACAGAGAGAGACAGAGCATGAATGGGGGAGGGTCAGAGAAAGAGGGAGACACAGAATCTGAAACAGGCTCCAGGCTCTGAGCTGTCAGCACAGAGCCCGACGCGGGGCTCGAACTCACGGACTGCAAGATCATGACCTGAGCCGAAGTCAGACGCTTAACCGACTGAGCCACCCAGGCGCCCCCAGACCAGTTTTTAAATAGTGATCTGTGTTTGATCCAAACCAATAGGCAAAATGCCATCCAAGCAAACCCTGCCTGTGGAAGGCTGGTGGTGAAAAGTGGAAATGTTTATTTTGCAGTTAGCTAAAGATAAAGGAGACTTTTCTGAATATTTTACTCGGCAGCTCCATGTAGTCCGTGTAGACCACTATACTAACCACATTCTCTAGAGGTTAGAGGACTGTTGAAATCCCTTCCATCTGTTAGGGAAATTGTGCCTACCTGCAGTTTAGGGGACATGTTTACCTACAATCGTAGTCTGAGTTGTAGTAGCACTTACAGCTGGTGAGTTCCCCAGTGCCTCATATGGAGTGGGAATTTTATACCCACATATCTACAAATGTATGTAAGTTACATGTAGAGGAGCTATGATATTTCATTTGTGTTGTAGCCATGGTGTTTCTTTTTTTAGCTACTATGGGATTGTAGGACTTAGACAGCTGGGTATCTATTTTAGAGGAGAATAATAAACATATTAGCATTGCTCCCTCTACTACTTTGAGTAATTGGCTTTCTTGCTTTCCAAATTTTTAGTTTTTTGATTATAATAGAAATAGGGGCGCCTGGGTGGCGCAGTCGGTTAAGCGTCCGACTTCAGCCAGGTCACGATCTCGCGGTCCGTGAGTTCGAGCCCCGCGTCAGGCTCTGGGCTGATGGCTCGGAGCCTGGAGCCTGTTTCCGATTCTGTGTCTCCCTCTCTCTCTGCCCCTCCCCCGTTCATGCTCTGTCTCTCTCTGTCCCAAAAATAAATAAAAAACGTTGAAAAAAAATTTAAAAAAAAAAAAGAAAAAAAAAAGAAATAAAATACTGCAGAATATTTTATAAATTAAAAATAAAGTCTTTTACTATACTTCTGCATCCTTGATGCCTAGTTCAATCTGCCTCTCTTGCTTTGATGTGCCATTTCAACAACAAGAATGAATGAATGAAATACTGCAGGCACATTGCATTTAGCCTGGAGGGTGACTATTAGCAAGTGAAAGGTATTTGTCTTTCCTGTCCTTCCATCTTACCCATGAGTTTTTAGTGATCCAGATCTATCTGTCCTAAGGGAAGCTGGAAACAAAACAAGAATGAATAGTTCTTGGTTAGGCCCTAAATGAAATGCCACACCCGCCTGTTAGGCCTGTAACCTGTATTCACTCCATTGGGTTGAGAAAAAGGTCAGATGTGGGTCAGCAGTTCCAGAGCAGGGTATGTTTTGTTTTTGTTTTATTTTTTATTTTTATTTAAAAAACTTTTTTTTTTTTTTACATTTATTTATTTTTGAGAGCTAGAGTGAGACAAAGTGAGAGCAGAGGTGGGGAAGAGAGAGAGGGAGACACAGAATCTGAAGCAGGCTCCACGCTCTGAGCTGTCAGCACAGAGCCTGACACGGGGCTCGAACCCACAAACCGTGAGATCATGACCTGAGCCGAAGTCGGCCGCTTAACCAGCTGAGCCACCCAGGCGCCCCTGTTTTGTTTTTGTTTTAATCATTTTCTTATTTATTTTTGTGAGTAGGAGGCCACGGTATAATTTCTGTTAGGTGATACTCCATGCAAGTTAAGGAAGACTTACAAGGTCTTCTATAGCCTGAGGAATTTATGACAATTCCTCCATCTTGATTTCCTGATACTCAGACTTGTTTGAAGATGTCTGACTCCGTGAACAAGCTCCATCTAAAGATACACCTATCATCTTCATACATTCAAAAGGCCCCGCCTTGCACTGTGGGAATGAGGGCCTAGTGAACACTCATGCTGCACAACCAGTGTGCCCTTGCCTGTCCTTTTGAAATGTCTTCAACTTGTTGGGACAGAATTGCCAGTGTTGCCTAGGATGGGCGTGTATGGGACTCTACAAACAACCCAACATGAGGGCTATTCTAAGGCAGGATGGGAAGTAGGTTGAATTTGTCTTTGCACCTCAGCTTTGCTATTCTTTGCCCTACCTGTGACTGTCCCCTGCACTCCTCTTGCAGCTTCTGCCTTTGTCTATCAGTGCCCCACTGAGACCCTTTCTCCCAGAACCATACTTAGTGCATGGGGCCTTTCTTGTTCTCTCCTTGTTCGTATGGGTGTGTTCCTGTGTGCCACACTGTGGTTGACTGATCCTTGATAAGGTGATAATAGGTTCAGTAATAGGTTCCAGGGCCTGTGAGATGATATTTCAGAGAACCACAGAACCCTGTGGCTGGATGAAGGCTCAGTGTTGCACTGTGGGTGGGAGACTCCTTTTGAAGTTGACCCGCCTGGGTTGTTCACCCTGACATTTAACGTTAGCAACCTAGTTGTTTCACCTCTCTGAACTTCACTTTCTTCCTCTGTAAAATGAGGGTTATGACCTTTCCTTCTGAGGGGAGTGGTCTGGATTACATGGGATATGTAGCTAACACATGGGGCATAGTGGCAAGCATATAGTAAGTTCAGTAAGTACATGAGGGTTCCTTTACTTAAAAAAGACTTAGAGTGGAGTGGAAGGAAAGATAGAAATCATCTCATCTAACCTCTTGGAGAAACACATCAACTGTAACCTAGGAAAGTGATTCCAGATGCAGAGGGAGAAACCTGCGGCTGAGCCCTTTGATTCAGAGCCGTGGGCTGCATCTATCCTCAGGGCCAGCCTCAGTTCACGTCTGATCTTGCTGCGTATGATCCAGTGATAGCATCTTTGGACCTGAACACCCAAAATGTTCCTGAAAGGGACCTACTTCCCACAGAAAGGCAGCCAGCCACCTGGACACCAGATTTGTTTTTAATATTAACAATCCTGATCTTTTAAAAATACCTTTGAGGATACACTGAATCCGTTTTGTCTGGTTTCCTTCTCTCCTGACAGGGCCTCTCTTTTTTTCTCCACACCCACCTCTTGGCCACCCTCTCATCCCTGCAGCTGCAGGGAAGATTTCTTTCCAGCTGTCTATCAAGTCTTCAAAAGCCAGCCGGAATGTAATTGTAATCTATTTTTCCACCCCTCAATGGTAGTGGGTGAAAAACACACACACATTGCTCAAAATTGCAAGGCGATGAGAGCCAGAGCTGCCTCGTGACTCACACAGAGCCCTGCATGGATAATTACTGCCATTCATTACTGGCCCAGGAAAGAACACAAGGATCCAATTGGGTTTTAGTGAACCAGAAGCCTAATGGATAAGGGGGAAGAAGGGGCCTCTGCTCCCTCCCTACTGCCTCCCCCTCTAATATCCCCTCATCCAATACATACTCATACATCCAATACATGCCATTCTCAGAAAAATAACATCCTGCTGGCTATTCTCTTCCCAGCTCCCAGCTCACATCTTTTATTATGCTTACTTAACGTGCAGTTTAAAATTGGTACTGTGGCCAGATTCTGACAAGCACTTCTCCGCAGAATACCTCAATAACCTGAGCCAGGACCGGACTTGCCAGTTTTCCTGGATGAGGGTTAAATAGGCACTATTTCATTAATTCATATATTCATTCATCCAACGGTTGTCATGAATTCACCACGCAGTGCTAGATTCTGAGGGAAGTGTTGAAGTTGCACTCCTCCCGATGAAGTGATCTTCCCTCTTCACTTTAATCCTTCCTGGTACCATCTCTTGCAGACGGGCTGGGACGCCATTTGCTGGCTCCCACTCGGTGCATTCTCTCCCTCCCCTAAATTCCTTCACTTGTGCTGCTCTGTCTTGTGATCTTTCATTGGATCTTTAACTTGTCCAGGGCAGAGACTATCGCTAAGAAAAGGGAAGCATATATACAAAAATACGTCCATATCAGCTCTGAGCAGAGTTTTATACACTGTTATGTATCGTTTGTAGGTACTCAATTAAGCAGTATGGAATGAATGAATGAATATTCAAGTAAGGAGCAATATATTTTAAGTTAAATGTCTTGGGATGGCTGTGGGGAGAGGTAAGTCCTAACAGAAGGGTAAGATTTCAGTTAGTTGACAGAGATATAAAGTCCTTCTAGAATGGGAAGTGTTGGGGGTGGGGGGCGCCTGACTGGCTCAATGGGACAGTCATGCCACTCTTGATCTTTGGGTCATGAGTTCGAGCCTTATGTTAGGTATAGAAATGACTTAAATAAATAATTAATTAAATAAGCTTAGAATGGGAAGTGTTGGAAGAAAAGCATCTCCTGCTGGAAGTAAATCTCTGGAGTTAGAATGTGCAAAAGAGCACACTGAGGCTGCATTATTCTGCATTATTCAGTTTTGTCCCCAGTTTGGCTCCTTGAGGGTGGTCCACCAATATCCATATATTCCATTTAGCGTCACCCATTCATTATAAGAGCTCATTAACTGTGTGGAATTTGTATTAGGTGGTTAAGGCCTTGAGTGATACTTTTAGCACAGTCAAGTTTTCTTCAGATCACATACATCTTCTTTTTCTCTCTGTTTCATTGTTACTTTTTGGTTCTTGAGATTTATAGGCCCCACACAGTGCCTCATCTCTTTTGCTTCTGAAAAGACTGAAGTTTCAAGAATTAGAAGGAGCATTTAACTTAAGATTCCTGGGAGTCTGCTTTATTTTGCAGACTGATTCCTCATAAATTTATCATACAATATGAGGGATAATCTGAAGAATTAGAGTGAAGAGATTCATGAGTTACTTATAGTTTATAATAAGGGCAATTTTAACATCACTTGTTGAATTGTTTACTTGGTTTTTGACATTACATTTAATGTTTTACATTGATTTTTTTTAGCTCGCTTGATCTCAATAATATATGTGTTGTTGCTATCCCACTTCACAGATGATGAGACTGAGGCTTGATGGGGAATGGGTTAAGAAATTGCCTAGGCGCATGCAGACAGTAAGCAGTGGACCTGGGATTTGAATCCAGGTAATCTGACTTTAAAGCCCACATTCTGCACGTTCTTGCATCCATAGCTTCTCTCTCTGACTAGAACTCTTGTCCTGACAGGTATCTGGAAAGATTATATTCTTTACCTCCCAGGATCTAGGCAGATCAGCACAAATGTGGCATCAAAATGGCAGATGACTGGGCTATTTCAGAGATGATTCCAGAGAACATTATTATTTTTTTTTTTTTGTAGGCAGAATCACTATTAATTGTCATTGAATTTTTAGGTGAAATTATTTGCCAAGTATTCCATACTTAGAATTCCAAGTGTTACAACCTCCAGAACTCTAACAGTATATGCACACATTTATATACACATTCATATATGTGTTTGTGGGTATAAATGATGAGGTGTATTTGATTTAAAGTTAATTGTTTGAATTATTTGGGTGTACTAATCCACTGAACTCTTTCCCAGTTGCTGCTAAACCAAGTTGTTCCCAGGAAAATCAACTGAAATTCTTCAAATGATCTCTAAGTGGATCATTTACTCTTCCAAAGAGCTTTTTTGTTGTTGGTATTCCCAAGAACAATCTTCTCTAACTGCATCTTCTGAATGCTCATAGAATCTTTGTTCTGAAATCTGAAAAGGTTTATCTTATCTACTCACCCATACCTGGGCAGGAAATTATCTTAGAAGATTGTATTTCAATTTATAATGACCTGCAGAGGATACCATACCACCTCTCTTGGCAGCTTGCCATTCCTAATAATCTAGATAGTCAGCAGATATTTCCTGATGTGCAATCCACATCTCTCCTGCTGATTTGGCTCATTCCATTTGGTTGTTATGATACTGATGCTATCCTATTCGTGGTCCTTTTCTCAAGGCCAGGAAATCACAGCATTTATAACAGAGTCAATAGCTATGGTCACATTCCAGTTTCCTTAAGTGCCTCCATCTTGAACAGCCCTCTGAGCCCCAATTTTTATAATGTGGCTGAGGAGCTGTGAGAATGCCATCTGTTTGCAAGAATGAGGCCATTGATGGCTGTACACTTGACTCTGAAGATGGCACTACTCATCCAAATCGAGATTTGAGACTTAAAGAAGCTTGCTTGCACAGCTAGGTTGACCGTTGCTTTGTAGGGAGATGTGACCATTTGAGAGTAATTGAATGGAATCATGAGCCTGGCATGGCATCTATATAGCATTTTTGTTTATTGAGTATAATTACTATACTCAGCTTTGTATAAAGCATGGGAGTAATAGGATCAAATTAAGGAAACCTACTTAGCTGGAATAGCAGGGAGGTTCCCTAATGAAGAGATCTGATAGACCATGGAATAGTCATCCCCAGGAATGCTGGTCTCATTGAGATGTGGTTATTTACCATGGAACTAAATCGTCCCCCACTGGATGCATCTCAAGCCCTTTTCACTTTGGTTTGTGACTTTGATTTAATTGGAAAAGTCTCACAGCTGTTGTTGACTACCTAAGGCTATGCTTTTCAAATTCTAGTTGTGGAAGAATCACCTAGGGAACTTTTTAAAATGCAGATTCTTGGGCCCCATTCTCAGAGATTCTGTTTCATTAGGTCTAGGTGTTGTCTTGGAATCTTCATGTTTACTGCATTTCCTGGGTGATTCTGATGTACATGTGTTATAAACTCCATTTTGAAAAACAATGAGTTAGGGCCACTTTGGGAAGATTCTCTATCTTATAGTAAGTACATCTGTACATTTTGATTTGTTCCTTATCCTCATCATAACAGTCCACTTTGTCCCATCACCAGAGTCCCTTTTTACTTGAAGACAAGGATAGTGTTTGGTGAAAGGCAGGAGGTTGCTCAGAGATATGTCCTGCTGCAAGAAGTCTCCAGCCTCACTCTATCTGGCCTTCCCTGACTTTCCTCTGAGGCAGCTTGGTGTAGGGCAATGTTTCCTAAAGTTCTATGGCATGATAACAGTTCATAGAAAAAAAAAAAAGGAGGGGGGGCTTTAGTATGGGTTGGAGTATGATGACAGCACCTATAAGCATGAGCATCAAGGTCCAGGCCTTCCAGAGAAGAGGCTAGAAAATTTTGTGTCATATGCGAAAGTTCTCACCAGGTGGGCAGAGCATTAGCCCAGTGGTGTAACTATAGTATAATTTAGAGAAACCCAAATATACCAATGGAACAAACATAGTGAAACTGGAACTTGGGAAGAATGATTAAAGGGATCACATACATGGGGCTTATTCCTCTTACATCAGATTTCAGGCTTATAGTACAAAATTAATTCTGGACCATGTCTGATATTGATGACAATACCTCAGCAGTAATAATAATAGCAAAGAATTATTGGGTACTACTTTGTCAGGCTCTGTTCTAAACGGTTTGTATGTATTATACCAATTCTCAAACTGCACTACAGGAATGAAAAATCCAAGGTAGAGAGAAGCCAAGTAATATTGCCTAAGGTCACACAGCTAATAAATGGTGGCAAATTGAATTTTTGAAGCTTGACAACAGAGCTGTGCTCTTTTCCACCATACTAGGCTGCCTCTGTTCCACCACAATGACAGTAAAGAGTATAATTAAAATGACAAAGTCAATAGAACTCAGATTTAATTGGTAAAAGAAAGAATTAGTGAACCTGAAAGGAGGTCTGTAGAAATTAACCAGTCTGAAGAATACAGAAGAAAAAAAAATAGAAGAAAAATGAAAACAGCTGCAAAGTCCTGTGGGATACCATCATAAATTTCAACAGACATTTAAAGGGAGTCCAGGAAGGAGGTAAGAGAGATAAGGGTCCAGAACAAGTATGTGAGAAATAATTAGTGAAGACATCTCAAGTTTGATGAAAAACAGATTACATAAAACCAGAAGCTCGATAAACCCAAAGTAAGATAAATACCTATACATATCTGTTAAAGATGAAGACAAAATCTTGAAATCAACAGGGGAAAAACAACTGAGAATATACAGAGGAATGTCAATGTGATTTATGGCCAACTTATCACCTGAAAATGGTAGTCAGAGGGCAATGGAATCACATTTGCAAAGTGCTGGAAAAAATTGTCAGCCAATAGTTTTATATCTAGCAAACCTATCTTCAAAAATTAAGGCAAAATAAAAGCAATCCTAGATAAACATTGATTGAGGGAACTTTTTAACTAACTTGCCTTATTAGGAATACTAAAGGTTGTCCTTCGGGCTGAAAGGAAATTATAACAGATGGTAACTGAAATACATAGCAAGAAATAAAGAGCAAAAGAAACATGGTAACATGGTTAACATGTGAGTTAATTATGAAAGACTCTTTAAATGTATTTTTCTCATGGTCTCTCAATTTCTTTAAAAGAAGGTTTTATGAAGCAATAATTATAATTTGTGTTCTTAATATTAGATGACATTGAATCCAAGACCCAAACCATTAAATTAGTCTAAGAAGGGCACTTTTTAATACATGCTATTTTTAAAAAATGTTTATTTTTGAGAAAGACAGAATGTGAGCTGGGGAGGGGTAGAGAGAGCGGGAGACACAGAATCTGAAGCAGGCTCTGTGCCTCCACTTCAGCAACGTAGAGAGGTCACCTGGCCATGGTCTGGGGGAGGGTCTGAGCTGTCAGCACAGAGCCTGATGGCGGGGCTTGAACTTACAAACTGTGAGATCAGGTCCAAAGCCGAAATTGGATGCTTAACTGACAGAGCCACCCAGGTGCCCCAATAAATGCTGTTTTTTAATGAAGATATAAGAAGTATACCTACTTATGGCATCATTTTCATAAAATAGAAACTACAGACTACCGAAATTACAAGGAGATATACACGCTTGCAGAAGTTATTTATTGAACTTCTTTAAATCCATGACATAATACATAAAAAAACCCAATGGTATAAGTTTTTATGAATGTTTGAGAGGCACTTGAAAAGCGTATTCTCTATTTGGAAGGGACAAGGTTTGATCTTTATATACTTTTTATAGAATTTTAAAAGTCTACTTATTTGTTTTGAGAGAGAGAGAGCAGGGGAGGGGGCAGAGAGAGAGAGAGAGAGAGAGAGCAAATCCCAAGCAGGCTCCACACTGTTAGCACAGAGCCTGATATGGGGCTCAGACTCATGACCTGTGAGATCATGACCTGAGCTGAAACTAAGTCAGATGCTTAACTGACTGAGCCCTCCCAGGAGCCCCTATATTTTTATATAATTGTACAATAATATATATTTATATTGCATATATTATATAAGTGTACTATACTTAAACATATATACTTATTTAATAAATATATACTTATTTTTATCTACTACAAATGCTATAAAGACATTTTGAGATTCTATAAATATAAACAGTGCAGACAACATTCTCTGATCACAGTGCAGTCAAACTAGAAATAAACATAGGAAACAAAAATTTCCCACCATCTAGGTGTGAAAAACAAAACCACCTTTAATAACTCAGGTTTAAAAAAAAAATCTAAATGAGGGCACCTGGGTAGCTCAGTCCATTAAGTGTCCAACTCTTTTTTTTTTTTTTAACATTTATTTATTATTGAGAGACAGTGTGAACAGGGGAGGGGCAGAGAGAGCAGGAGACACAGAACCCAAAGCAGGCTCCAGGCTCTGGGCTATCAGCACAGAGCCCGATGTGGAACTCAAACCCACAAACTGCAAGATCATGACCTGAGATGAAGTCGGACGCTTAACTGACTGAGCCACCCAGGCACCCCATAAGCGTCCAACTCTTAATTTTGGTTTAGGTCATGATCTCACAGCTTCCTGAGTTCGAGCCCCATGTTGGGCTCTGCCCTAACAGTGTGGGGCCTGCTTGGGATTATCTCTCTTTGCCTCTCTCTCTGCCTGTCTCTCTGTCTCTGTCTCTCTCTCAAAAATAAATAAATCTGTAAAAAACCTAAATGGAAATGTAAGAATATATACAAAATAATAGTTATCAAAATACTACATATCAGAATTAAGGGGAAATAGTTAAAGCAGGGATTAGAGGCAAATTCATAGCCCCAAATACTTATATTGATAAGAAAGAATGAAAGTAAATAAATTAAGCTTCCCAACCAAGAAATTAAAAAAACTTTAAAACCTAAGTAGTAGAAAGGATTTAATAAAATAGAAGTGCAAGTTAATGGAGTAAAATATAAGAAACAGTAGAACCAATATATAAAACATGAGTTTATTATGGATAAAAATAACAAAATAGATGTTAACTAATCATGAAAAAAGAAAGCTTAAACATACAAAATAAAAAAAATAGAAGTAACCACAGACACAGAAGAAATTAGAAGAATTACAGGAGACTACTTTGCTCAATTCCTTGCAGATAAACTTGACACCTGAATAAAATGGGTTAGTTTTGTAGGGACATATAATTTAGCAAAAGAAAGGATGCAAGGCAAACAAGAATGCAGCATTATCCACTGGTCACTCACGACTAGGATGAAGTGAGAGAGGTCACAGGCTTTCCTCAGGCATGGTCCAAGACCTTAAGAGAAGACAGTCAAATGAGCATTGTGTTTTCTCAATAAGTTTTTGATGACTTGATGTATTTATTCATCTTCATGTTTATGAACATGCAGTAACCAGTGATAACCTCCCATTTGCTGAATATGCCTGTATAAACATACTTGCTGGCATTGCGTGTTCCTGCTAGAAGAGTAGCAGCACTGTAGTACTATCACACAGCCCTTCACCCACCCCCACCCCAGGAGGGGACAGCAGATTGGTTTTTAAAAAGGAATCTGTGATATAGATACACATTCACTCATCAGTATGTCTCCAGCATCCCTCTCCCATAATTCTGTCCCTTCAAAGGTTGCTAGGCAACCCAGGAGAAAAATAGCCAAAGCCCTTGTGAAGAGAAGACATGCTTACAATGTCAGAAAAATAAATGGGGCTTGCTCACTTGGGCTTGCTCACAAACTGCCAGGACTTGAGACATAATTCATTTACTAGCAATGATTGTAATTGATCTTGAGGATGGTGAAAACAATTGACCATAATCTACCCAGGGGAGACATGACTCAAACCACCCAGGTGTGAGAGGGGGTGCTGTTTTGGGGGTACCTTTTGCCCTTGAAGGGGGATGAACGTTCACCGGTTCCTGCTGAGGCCGGTCTCTGCTTAAGTTTGTGTAATTCCATTCTTGCAGTTAGCACAGTCTCTCTAAAACGTCTTAGAGCTCACAATTGTTAACAACCAATCCTCGGGAATTGCTGCTTCATCTCCCCTGGCATTTAGTATATCTACTTGATTTTAAATGGAACCTGCTTCTATGGGCATTGGCATGCATATTGTCTCTGGTGGCCCGGGCTCAGATTGCTCTAAGGAAGTGCACAGCCTTCCTACCTGGTGCGTATGCCAGGGTCTGCTCACAGTGACAGGTGTTGATATTCAGCTGTTAATTTCCCCCATTAGAGACAATGTGGTAGGATCTGATGATACAATCTGTTCATCTGAGGTCTGCCCTGGTTTTTTCCTATCTAGAATATATTGCTAACTTTATTGAAACAATAAAAGAAAGAATAGATTTGCAATCTGCCCTTTAAATGGTTTTGCTTTGCTAGGAAAAAAAATCCATAGCAGTCAATTTCTTTTTGTCTATTATAAATTTATTAACAGTGTGTTGTAATTAGGTGCATGGCTTTGCCTTAGAAGACAAATGGTGCTTCTTGAACTGTGACATTAGTCTGATTGTGGTAAAATGACCCATTTGGTTTTACCAGCTGTGACTTTGGAGGGAGCTGAATGACACAGGATGAATAAAACTCAACAGATGAAAACATTCTCAGCTCATACTCTCTATTGCTGATCCTTCTGCATCCCAAACAAAATATTCTTTGGATTGGCTTGCTGATGTCTTGGTGATCCAAAGAGCACTATGCTTAAGCTGGTTTATCAAATTGGGCCCATATTCCCCCATTAATATGATGTGAATTGCTCTGGCAGATTCTAAAGATGTTGTGTTGTCTAATTAATGAAGAGGAATTCCCAAGTGGGGAAGCCGGACTGTGCAGTGGTTGGTTGCAAATGTGCTCTTTGGGACCAGGCTGCCTGCGTTGCAAACCTTTTAACTTCTCTAAGCCTTGATTTCTTTATCTCTGAAACAAGGAATTGTGTAACATGCCTCACAGAATTTATGTGAGGGTTAAATGAGTAAATTCTAAGCACAGTGCTTGTACATAATAAGCTCTTAAGAAATTAAGGATACAGATCCCAGAAATAATATTAGAGTCTACAGAAAAATGGTCCAGCTGAAGGAGAGTTGTGGGTTCCTGACTAGGCTTGAGAGAATAAGGTGAAGAACCATTATCAACTCCCTTCAGCATGCTCCCTATCTAGCCCTTGTAACTATGTTGGTAGCAAGGGGAGCCCAGAAGAAAAGGGAGTCCCCTTCTGTGGCCATTATCCTGGCCACTATCCTGGCAAAAGAGTTTGAACTATACTGACTTTAATTAATTCTTTTCTGTTCTTAGAGAAATCTTACAAGCAGAGAGACAGGAAAGAGTAAGAGGAAATGTCATGCTACCTGACTCTTCAGTTTTACAGCTGACACAAAATTGAAACCATAGAAATGGAAAACCACGAAGAGCTTAAGTCCATGTTTGTGGTCCTATCCCCTCACTTGTCCTTGTTTTGGGTGCCTTTTTCTACGTTTTTTTATTCCTGTCTGCCATTTATCCCAAGTAAAGTTTTGGCCAATGAAGGTTTACAGTAGGATGCTTTCCAGAACATTCCCATTTCAATAAGGAACTTCTGGGATAGAAAGCAATCAGTCTTAATGAGGAAGTTTCATGCACCATGACAAAACAGCTTTTTTTAAGTAGGGGAAGAAGGTCTCCATTATTTCTTCATTCCCTTTGAAATATATCCAGCAAGTGCACCTAATGTCAGAGGCTACTGTATTTATTCAGTTGATGATGGCTGGAAGCGGCCTATAGTAAGCCTGAAATAGAAATTTTTTTAAAATCTGGAGTTTCATCTAAAAATAAAAAAGAACATCGTAACACTCCAGCATCTCTGTTTTCTCATCACTTCCTTCCTGTACCAGTTATCAGTTTAGTGCTTTTCAGCTCTGACTCTGCTCTTCTTTGGCCTGCTTTGTGCTACTGGAGTAGACTCCATAAACATTCCTCCTTTGCCATATGGCAGATGTTAGGCTTTGTCAGTAGAGGGCACTGGAAGGCCACTGCAGGAGAAAAGGGTCCTCTTCCTGGTTTTGGTGTACTTTTTTCTTGCTTCTGTGGCTTTTGCCTACTAGTGGCATTTGGGACACCCAGTGGTGCTCACCCTACAGCAAGTTTTACCAGTACTCATTGAGCAGCTTCCCACTTAAGTGTCAAAGGCATCGTGGCAGGTGGTTTTCTGTTTGCCAGCCCTGGCCTGTCTCACCTCAGAGAACTTCACCACCTGTGGGCCATAGTCACATCCTTTCCAGTGAGGTCTGAGTTTCAGCCTTGGGTTGGAGTCAGGGTCCCGTCTAAGTTAGTTTCTTCCTTGGGTATTATGTCTCAATTAGAGGTAGTAGCTCTTTCCCAGTATCTGCTCTTCCTGTATTTGTTAGAGTTCTCTTTACTTCTCAGTATCTAATCTCCTATCACAAGTAAATACTTATTTACATTAAATTTTCCCTGTTCAAATGACTGGTATATTTTCTGCTTTCTGATTGCACCAAATTGATAGATCCTAGAGGATCAGAAGTGATATATGCAGATGGCAAGTTTGGAGAGGCATGGAGTTTGGAGAGTCCCAGCTCCTTTTCCTTCTGTCTTCTTTGGAGAGTCAGCCTGCCCTGGGTGATTGTTCTTAACCTGCAGGCAGCTCAGTGGCCAAGGCTTTGCCCCTGAGTGAGGACCTATGGTGGTCCAGCCCCAGGCCCAAGACCTGCCAGATAAGTTTGTCTAACTCTGTCTTTCAGTTTTAAAACCCACCTCCCTGCAGATGAAAGTCACATTCTCCAAGATCAGCTCTATTGGTAATAAAGGATTATTTAGGAGCCAGTCTTCTGACTGCTTTATCTTATTCCTAAATTAGTGCAGGAAGCAGGAAGAAGTCCTACTTTTTGTTGTCTCCTCCTCCCTCACTCTCTAATGATTTTCATACAAAACTGTTTAAAACAACTTATCCCCAGAAAAATGAGTACTTCAGGAAAGCACAACATGTCTAGCAGGTCTGTTTTAGCTTTGCCTGTCCTCTGGCCCACTGTCACATCCCACCACGTATAAAGCTGTTTTTTCTTAAAAGCTGCCCTAATTGGAGAGTGATTCTGTATCTCTAGAATGCTTAGACACACCATAATATTCACCTTCAATGAGTACAGTCCCACAGAACACACATAAACAATCCAGAATTGGGTGAGAGGAAAACAGTTAGAAAACAACCTGATCTATTTGAAACACATCTCTTTACAGTCATAAATTAGCAGATTATGCATTTAAAACTGTGTGAAAAAAATAGACTTGAGGCTTCCACTCTGTGCTTAGAGGACCACTGAGGAAAAGGGTCATTAGCTAGCCCTTGAGCAAGGTCCGCTTCCTTGATACGGTGGACATTAGCAGTTGGACTCGATGGCATTGCTGAGTTCTTGTGGAAGAACGGGTGTCAGCAAATGACCACACTGGCTCAGACAGTGAGCCATGCACCATTTGTCCCCTCCATCATCTCTCTTGACATGGTACCTTCTATTATCCTTGACTTTCTCCTGTACTCTGCATGCATGGGTGATTTGCTTGTGTGTCCTGTGTGTTTGCATAAGGAGGGTACAGTGGAGAGAAAGGTACCCCAATGTGCTTTAGAGAGAGTGAGAAAATGCGACTCATGCCTTTTGTGAATACTTGAAATGTTGGTGTAGTGACCTAAGATTAATAAAGCTCTGTAACACGTCCAATCTCAAACATAGGCCTGGAGTAAGAACCTCTGACTTGGGGAACATAATGTAATCTTGAGATTTCTTAGATGACCTTTGAAACCGATTCTTGCAGGGCTGAAAAGCCAGAGGAGGTGAACATCTTGTCACTGACTGATAGTAAATGGTTAAGAATGGGTTTATTATGGAGCCCTGTGATTTCATGTGGTAACTTTACATTTTAAGGATTAGCTTAACATTGCAAATGGTGTTATTTTAGGGACAGAGTCAGGTTATTAAGAGACAGAGTTAGGTTATTAAGGATCAGAATCAAAGGAATCAACAAACTTGAAATTTAAGCACAAATCTTTGCTTTTCTCCTCACTGCTTTTAGTAATTTCTTCAGTTATTGTGGAATAAATAATCATCGGTGTTAATCATAAACCCTCTTTTTTGTAGACAGCAGTGATCTAAGGCTGAGATGTGATTGAGGTTCATTTTTTTTTTTTTCAATGGTGCTCAGGACACATCCAAAAATGCGACCTTGAAATGTTGAATATTTCAAGCTGGAGGAATTTGAGAAATGGCATGAGCAGGAAGGACTTTCTGACCTTTCTCCAAAGCAAGTCCTAAAACCTTCATGTGAGAGGTGCCTTCCCTTTATCCAGAGGAAATGAACATCCTTATCTCTGAAGAGAGTGGATATAGAGAGGGATCTGCATGACTAGGTCTTGCGAAGTTCCCGCAGTTTATCACACTCCCCATACTGTGTGTCCTATCTCTTCTTTCCAGCACTCTCCACTCTTCATCAAATCTAGCATAAAAACACTCAGGTTTAGCCATTTTTTCAGGTCTTCCTTTCCTTATTAAGGCTCCTATATCATGTAAAACTTCTATTAAATAAATTTGTATGCTTTTTTCTTATCAATCTTCCCTTTGTTACAGAGGTCCCAGTTGGGAATTTAAAGGGTAAAGGAAGAAGATATTTTTCTTTTCTACATTTATTTCTTCCAGACACCTCCTCATCTAGAGTTCTCCTTGCACAGCTCTTCCTCTCTTTTTCCCTGCTTCAAAGGATTGACCCTGATGTATGTCTTTTCTAACCTGGACCTATCTTTCACATTTACTGAAGGTGTAGGGCCTAGCATTGTGATTCTAATATCTGTGTCATTTTCATATCATGTTTTCTGATTTTAAAGAAATAGCCTCAACTATTTAATTTTTTCAAATGATTTCACTTCAGCAGAATTATAGCATGTGTATATTTTGAATAAATCTTGGTCTGTGTCCCATATGTCAAGGTAATTACCCAGAGATACTGTTCAAATCAGGTAGCAGATTCTTGCAAGTGGCAGAATGGAACCCAGCAGGGGGGTTCAAAGCTTGACACTGGTAGAGTTGAACAATTCACAGTGTATTCTATGGAGTGGTGACCTAGGGGCACTCTTCACAACCTGCAGAGCCTTTTCATAGTCACTTCCTCCTCTGCTCTGGAATTGTTTACTGGGCCACCTTGAGAAGATGAGGCAATCAGTGTCTGCTGTCTCTGCATTTTAAGTTATGTGGTAGGATCCTAAATGTTCAACGACAAATGTCCGGTGTTTGCCACCTAAGAAGCCTTTTAAAAGTTAGAGATCACATACGACATGTGGCATGTGTAAACCATTTCAGCTTTTATTCTATTAGTGAAAAAAATAGAAACAGCCTGAATATCCACCAACGAGTGAATGGATAAACAAACTATAGTATGCCCACATTGTGGAATACTCTTCAGGTATCAAGTTGGCATGGGATGATCTTTAAGCCATGTTATTGAATGGAAAAAATAAGTACCGGGACACTTTAATACCATTTGATCCCATTTCCACTGTCCCCAACTATAATTATATCCTAAAATTTATATCATATTTATTAAATTATATACTTAAAGCACAGCAAAAACAGTCTGTATGTATTTATAGAAAATAATAAAAATGCATGTAAAAATATCTGAAAGAATATAAGCACACTGATATGAACAAGAGCTTGAGATTAGGGGTGGTAGTGAAGAGGTATTTGGCTTTTTGCTTTCCATTGAAGGAGTGAAGGATGAGAAGCCCCAGAATGTGCTAGTTTGGCATAAAGACTATTTTGAGTTAAAAGTGATCAAAACCCAGCAGATGCAGAAAAAGCTGTCTCTCCATCAGCTGCCTCAGTTTACATTGGAAAGGAGAGCCTGTATGAAGAAGAGAGCTATGAACAGACTCCCCTTTATCCAAGAGATGATCTGCATAATAGGGCAAACCTTTGTTTTTCCAAAGGTCACCTTTCACCTCCTTGCCAGCAGTCTCTCTCCCCTTTGTATCCCCAGGCTCCTGCCCCTCTCCTTAGCTCATACAAGCTTCATGTTGCCTCACTGTCTTTGGAATTCCATGTCTGTGTGGATTTCACATGCATATGCTATTAAATTTGACTTTCCCCTGTTAATCTGTCTCATGTCAATTGGATTCCAAGTCCAGCTAGAAGGTCTTCTGCCCTGGCACTATGTTCCTACATTGGGGAATTTTCTATATTAAAATAGAGCCATGTATTACAAGTAAATATAAAAATTTTCAAGTCATTGATTTTGAACGGATAAGATGTGACTTAGGGAGAAAAGCAACTTAGGCTGGAGCCAGGTGGTGATACTTAGGGATGAGCTGCAGGCACACACCGAACCATTCAACCTCATAAATGAATCTAAATCTCTCAATTGTAGATCAGGATGGCACCTCTGTTGCTGTGGTTAATACTCTCAGAACAGTTAATTGTGCTCAATGTCTTAGTTTATTCCTTTTATGAATAAATAAACAGGATACCATTTGAACAGACTCCCAAGAGTTTATTTAACTGCATGGTAATGATTTATTAGTTATCATACTTCAGTCTTGAGGTCTTCCTCTCTATATCTATATTCTCCCTCTTCCCTAATACCCTTCTCATCTTACCATCTGGTGTGTATACCCTGTTTAGGACCTGCCTTAAAGTTCACAACTTCCAGGAAGCTTTTCTTAATTAACTCAGTGTCATTGAGAATTTTTTTACTCAGCAGGTCTTTGGTGAGTGTGCTTTAGGGTTTGGGGACTTCATTTTGCACCTTCTAAAAGTATTGCTTGCTAATTGTTTTTCTGTCATTTTTTCCATGTATGTTCTCCTAATTCATCTTCCAATGTAATGGACTCTTCATGAGATAAAAATAAAGAAGACAGTGATGAGTATTGACATTGAAATAGAACTATCTTTTTAAAACCTAACAGTTGCACTTTCTGTCAGATGTTTTCAAGAAAATGTCTTAAACCCACCATGCATATGTGTATAATGGTCCTGATACCAGATAATGTTTATAATGTAGTTTTAGTCATGATTTATTTCCTCCTTTGGTCAAATATGTTCAGGGATCTGGGGGCATTCCGGCTTCAAAAGCAGAGAGATGAGGCTTATATTATTAAATCCAGTCCAAATCACCACCCAAAGGGACTCTCTGTTCCTCAAACCCTGCTTGTGTGTAAAATATAGCTAGAATTTGCTCACATCCAAAGGTGCTGTTTCGCTTTGTCTAATTTTATGCTACTTTGGGGAGCAAGTCATATTTTGTCCTGGCATCATTTCTTGGCTTACTTACAGTAGATGTATGTTTGTGTGCATTCATTCATGTAGTCATTCATTCAGCAAAAATTTATGGAGTGCTGCTGTGCTGGGTACTGAAGATGCACATGAAGCATAAGTAGGAGCAGTCCAGGTAGACAAATTGGGGATAGCACTCTAAACGGAAGGTCTAGCATATGCAAAGGCCCTGAGGCATGAAATAATATGACCTGCTTTAGGAGCTACAAGTACTGTGCAATACACTACTGCATCATCAGGTGCACATGGGGACATGGTTTGAGATAAGATTGGGTAGATAGACAGGCAAGGCCATTTGTATATCATGCAGAAGGGTTGAGTTTTTTTTTTTTTTAAATCATGCTAGCAGTGTAGATCTACTGAAAAATTTTGAGCAAGAAAATAACAAGGTCAGATTTGTATGTTATAAAGAAATTCTAGCTGCCAAGTGCAAGATGGATTAGAGAGAGATGAGGATAGAGGGAGGGAGAAAAAGGAGGAGGCTACTGGAATAGTCTGAGTGTGAGATGATAAGTGACTGAACCAGGACATGAAAGAGGAGATGAGGTGATTAGAAAGGAATTTAGGGAGTAGAATTGATAGGACTTGGTGCTCAATTGATGTATTAGTTTTCTATTGCTGTCATAACAGATTACCACAAATGTAGCAGCTTAATGTAGCGCAAATTTATTGCCTTCTAGTTCTATAGATTAGAAATATGACATGGGGGGGGGGCGCCTGGGTGGTTCAGTCGGTAAGGTGTCCGACTTCAGCCCAGGTCATGATCTCACAGTTCATGAGCTTGAGCCCCGCGTCAGGCTCTGTGCTGACAGCTTGAAGCCTGGAAGTCTGCTTCGGATTCTGTGTCTCCCTCTCTCCCTCTCTGCCCCTCCCCAGCTCATGCTCGCACTCTGTCTCTGTCAAAAATAAATAAACTTAAAAAAAATATGACATGGATCTCACTGAGCTAAGATCAGGGTGTTGGCAAGGCTACACCCCTTTCTGGAGGCTTTAGGAGAAAATCGGTTTCCTTGTTCATTCTGGTTATTAGCAGAATTCAGTTCCTTGTATTTGTAGAACTGAAGTCCCGTTTGCTTGCTGGGTATCAGCAGAGGCCCATTCCCATCTTTTGAAGGCCACATGCATTCTTGGGCACCTGACACCCTTTCCCTGCCTTCAAAGACAGCAGTGGCAAGTAGAGTCCCTTTCGTATTTCGTATCTCTCCTGCCTCTTCTTGTGCCTCTCTTTTCTGCTTTAAAAGGCTAGAGATTAAATTGAGCCCATGCAGATAATTCGAGGTAACCCTTCATGTCCTTAGACTTAATCACATTAGCAAAGTCCCTTTTGCCATGGAAGGTAGGTATTGTGTTCATGGAGTACGAACCTATGGACATAGTCCACATAGCATGTGGCCTTCCTTGGGGGAGTCATTATTTTGCCTTCTCCAACTGGATGTAGGGTTATGGGAGAGGATAGAACCCAAGTTTCTGACTTCAGCAACCAAGAAGAATTTAGATTTGGGGGAAGAAGGTAAGTTTGGTTTTGAACATGCTGACTTTAGGATGCCCTTGTGATATTAAAATGGAGCATCTAGTGAATATTTGGATGCACCAGCCAAAAAGTAGAGGAGAAATCAAGGCAGGAGATAGAGATTAGAGAACTGTTGACATCTAGTGAGCCATCAGTGAATGTGTAGGATGGGAAGAGAATAGGGCTAAGAACAGAATTCTAGGGCCAATAATATTCTAGGTGCACCAGAGAGAGAAGCACTCACAAAAGGAACTCAAGAATAGCCTCTGGAGTCTCAGTTTCTTGTAACACTTTCCTTCCTTCCTCCTCTACCTGGCCTGTTTTCTCCTCATTCCCTGGTTTTCTGCCTACTTGTAGTATCTGCTTCCTAAAACTTAAGCTTGCACATTGTTCTCCATGGCCTCTCCCATCTGTCATCACAGATCTCTTAGCTTCAGCTCTCATTACTAGGCTGCTTAATTCTCTTGTTTGTTTTGTGTTTATTTTTTTAGTTCAAGGTGGGGGGAAACCCTAAAGAGAATCATATTGACCCATATTATCATTTTGCATCATGCTATGGCAGAGGCCACCAGTTTAAATTAGGATTGCCTATCCAGAGGTCAGGTCCCCATCCTAGTCAGCTGCTTCTCTGTTTCAGGAATGAATTCAGTTGGACTATTCAGAAAGCCTCTTCCCACAGAGGCTTTGTGAGAAGAAGGTTAACTTGATCTGCATTGTATTTGCTGGATCCAGGATTGTAGTGTCAAAAATGGGTATATAATAGGTTCGGGACTCTCTTTACCATCACTCCATTTGCTTCTAGCTTCATGTAGCCTTAATGCTGTCTGTACGCAGTAAATCATCTTTATAGAAATTGAATTTGTGGTCCAAATCACTGGAGTAAATTCCAGGCAGGCAAAACTCAGTTCAACTACAGGTTTCCCCTGCTATCCAAAAGTAGAAACCTTTCTTAAGCCAAAAATAGTGTAAAGTGAAGAAGCAATTGCCATTAGTTTATAAAGAAAAATTTTTGAGCATTCCCAGACCCAAGATAACCCCTTTTAGGCTTTTCTGATGCCTTAGGACACATGTTGCTAATGGATGCACAAAATACATTGAGATAAAGTACAGATACTCACAAACACAGTTCAAAGCTACGGCAGCTTGTTGCTGAGAGGCTGAATGTAGTTCCTGGGGAAGGAGCTTCATGGGGCCTCTCCGGCTGCTTGGGGTATGCCCCAATAATGGCTTGCTGCAAAACAAACACTGAACACTGAGTTCACTTTTTGCCTTTTTCACGGAAGCAAAACGTATGTTTATAAACATTATCCAAATTAGAGCTGGTTATTTAGATTCACAGTCCTTCTAGTCACTCACCATTCATACATTCTCTAGGCTCTTACTATCCATACACATACGTGAGCGATGACTCTCCCATCACACTGAACATGAAGCGTCTCATCTCCTTTCAGAAAGAGATCCTCTGGGCAGGGTTGCAGCTTGCATCTATGGTATTGACAGGAGCCAAAAAGGGACCATTGTTACTATTTGGTCCTCCTCCTGGATAGCAAGAGGACTGGAATTTATATTGCCAGTGCAAACAAAGTACCACAAAGCCTTCAAATTCCTTATAGATTTCATTATACACGGATAATAATCTTTCACAAGATCTCTATTTACTGAACCTAAGTATGATGGATCGACTCCAGGAAAGGCAGGGCACCTACCTACGAGGTCAAATGAGCTCTGAAACCAAATTCCTATGAAGCCAAGCTTCGAAGAAGATGTTTCCTTGTATGGGGTTCATGTGAGGTGAGCAGGGATTGGTGATGGCCTGGGTGAGAGGTGATCTCTTGCTACTCTCCTCTGTGCCCTGCAGAGGTTTAGGCCAACTCATAAACCATAGCCCTGGCCTGTAGTTCCTACTGATAGCTGGAATGAAAACAGGAGAGTGCAGTGTTTTCTACACAAGAGTGGGCATTCACCATCCATTTCTCTGGTAGACTCTTGCTGGGTCATTCTTTAATTGCAGCAGAGGGCTGTGCCTTCATGCTCAGCTGGCCAATGTTGAGCCTACTAGGACTGTTTTAATCAAGTCTGTTTATTCTGTCTACAAGTGACTTCTTGGTCATGGTTAACTGCTTTAGGGGTGAATTAAGTTCTATTAGGCAGTAAATTGCTTAAGCAACTCTTGTCTATGGAACTGATCTCAGTGAGAGCAGAATGAGCAGAAAACCTAAGAAGAGCAATGGAAGTTCAAGATCTCAAAAGGGCTCTAGAGATGATGTAGGATAACCTCACCAAGAGATGCTACACTGAGGCTGACAGCTGGGGCCTCAAACAGCTGGAGCCAGTAAGAAGAGGTCAGCCAAATTAGCATTGAAGCAGAAGTTATATGATGGTGCTTTTGTTATTTAAAAAATATAAGGGAAAGATAAGGGCAAATATTGTTGAATAAAATGAATGCGATAGAGGCAGCCTCCAAAATAACTGAAGGGCAACCTTCAGCTACTTACTCTTTCTCTGTGGTCACACAGATAATTTTCCTTTGGGTCTTTGAATCAGAAGATCTGAAGGATGATTAAATTCTTATGCAGAACAGGGAAATCATATGCTTCCTCTCTTATCATTCTTCCTTCCCTCATGCTCTCTCTTCAGATCCAAAAGAATCATATAGTCTAGTCTCAAAAAATTAATCATGTTCTTTGAACCTGCCAGACTCTTTTACACTTCTGTGACTTGGTACATGTTGTTTCCTAAGCCTGTAGTGGCTTCCCTTTCCTTGTCTATCTTGAAAATTCCAACCTAATCATCAGGGGCCAGCATAAGTTCATCTTCTTTAGAAAGTCTTCTGGGACTCACCAGATTGGGTAAGTTGTTCCTTAACTGTGCTCCCACATATCTTTGTGTGTGTATTTTTCTATCATTTGTCAACTTATGTTATAATCATGTGATAGGATAATACTCTGAAATATTACTGGCTCATTTAGGATTAATTGCATTATAACAATGGCTTTAAAAAGGTGGAAGTTTACTTCTCTGTCCTGTTAAGGAATACTAAGGGGAAGCAGTCTAGAGCTAGTACAGCAGCTTTGCAGTGTCATTATGAATCCAGTTTCCTATCTATCTTCTTTGCCATACTCAGCTTATAGCTCTCATTTTCAAGTTTACCTCACATCCAAAATGGCTGCTCAAGCTCCAGCCATCACAACCATACTTCAGGAAGTAGGAAGAAGGAAGATGTTTTGTCTCCCCTCTTTTAAGAAGGTTTCCTGGAAACACTGTAGAACAGTTTTAGTTATATATAATTGGCCTGAACTCAGTCACATGGACACACATATAGCTGCAAGAAACTCAGGAAAATGTGTCTTTATGTGGCAGCATTGTGTCAGAATAAAAATTGTACTCAAGGAAATGAGAGGAGAATGGGTATTGAGAGGCATGTTGCAATCACATTATCTAATGCATTTTTTTTTTTTTTGAGACAGAGAGAGACAGAGCATGAACGGGGGAGGGGCAGAGAGAGAGGGAGACACAGAATCAGAAGCAGGCTCCAGGCTCTGAGCCATCAGCCCAGAGCCCAACGCGGGGCTTGAACTAACGGACCGCGAGATTGTGACCTGAGCTGAAGTCGGTCGCTTAACCAACTGAGCCACCCAGGCGCCCCTCTAATGCATTTTTTTTTTTTTAATTTTGTCATTCTTGCTGCTTCTCATTCCTCTACCTATTGAAGCTAAGCAGACTGTGGTTTTAGGAAGCGGTTAGAGCCCAGGTGAAAACACATATAATGGGTTTAAGGTATACAGTCGTAATTCAAATATGCAGAAATGTAAACTTTCTCCATTTGCTGAACTTGATTTGCCCAGAAGCCCCTACTTCCATTTATGACTAGAAAAAAAATCTTACCAATTAAAGGTAATGTCACTTCTATTTTAAAATGTAATCTTTTTGGGGACTCTTGATGACAGAACAAACTGAGGGTTGATGGAAGGAGTTGAGTGGGGGCGATGGGCTAAATGGGTGAGGAGGGCACTTGTTATGATGAGCCCTGGGTGTTATATGTAAGTGATGAATCACTAAATTCTACTCCTGAAACCAATACTACACTATATTTTAATTAACTAGAACTTAAATAAAAATTTGAAAAAAGAAATCTCTTTGGATAACTATTCAGCCAAATGCAGGGCTCTTACCGTCCCTTTATTCTACCTTCTTACCAAGAAGTGGTCTGGTTACCAGAATCTTTCTGCATCTCTCTAGTTCTCTTGGACCTCCAATACGTAGTTATATTAGATGTCTGTCACTGTCTCTACGCAGGGACCCCATGGGTCTGGAGCACTGTCTTAGCTGTTTCGCTTTCCCCAGTGCCTATTGCAGAAGTTGACATACAGGCAATAGTTAAAAATTTGATGAATTTGAGTGTATTTTAAACGCATCACATAATTAATTCAAATGGTAGCATAATGATCTGAAAATCCTTGTAAAATTTCTCTAAAGCCCCTAGCACTAGGTTTATAGCATTCTTTCTTTTTTAAAAAAATTTTTTTTAATGTTTATTTATTTTTGAGACAGAGGGAGACAGAGCACGAGTGGGGGAGGGGCAGAGAGAGAGGGAGACACAGAATCTGAAACAGGCTCCAGGCTCTGAGCTGTCAGCACAGAGCCTTATGCGGGGCGCGAACCCACGAACCATGAGATCGTGACCCGAGCCGAAGTCAGACGCTTAACCGACTGAGCCACCCAGGCGCCCCTATAGCATTCTTTCTTATGGCATTAATAATACTCGGCTCTCAGTGATGGTGGTTGTGTGCTCGCCCCTCATTAGTGTCTGCTCCCTGAGGAATGTTCCCGATCTGTGTAACTCTCACAGGTCCTGCAGAAAACCAAGGGCATTGTAGGCCTTGAGTCAATGAAAATGAAGGACTAAATGAATAGGGGCTGGCACTTTATAATTTACCACTAATGAATGACTCCCACCTGGGAAGAAACAGATTGGATTTTATCAGAGCTATTTAGAACAATATCGGTAAAGACAAGTTGATGTTTTGCCTTTAACTAAACACTTTTTTTTTTTTTGGTAAAAAATAAATAAATAAATAAATAAATTGCTTTTGTTTTTCAGAAATCCTCCACCTACTTTACTTCATCCGGAAAAATGGTGTGAGGAATTCAACCACTTTATTTCACAGTGAGTATTTCTTCCACTAAAAATTGCTTATCCAGCAAGGCTTTGAACAGTGATTGGAAATCCAAGCTGTGGAATTTACTTGGCACTAGAAGTTGTTATGCCTTTTAGCACATTACGACACAGAATTTGTTCCAGTGAATGATGGAAGATGCCTCTGCAGAATTTGAAACATAAGGAGTTCCATTTGACTTTTGGCTATAATCAGTCCTTCTGATCATGTGGATCACATTTATCTGAGAATCTACTCTGTCCTGGAGCAAATGTTGCCAGTGGTCTTTTTAATAAGGGAGGAGACTCAACATCTAAAACTGTGATGCCCAGGGTGCCTGGGTGGCTCAGTAGGTTAAGCATCCGACTCTTGATTTTAGCTCAGATCATGATACCACAGTCTTGAGATTGAGACCCGCATTGGGCTCTGCGCTGGGCATGGAGCCTGCTTAAGATTCTCCTTTCCCCTTCCCCTTGGCCCCTCCCTGCCCATGTGTGTGTTTTCTCTCTCTCTCTCTCTCTCTCTCTCAGTCTCTCTCAATAAACAAACAATCAAACAAACAAACTGTGATGCCCACACTAGTCCTAGAGAAGAGACAGAAGGTGGCAGTGTTCAACAGAAGCCTTGCAGCTTGGAAGTTGGACTTTGCTCTAGGATCTGTGGTATGAGAACACAGCTCCCGTTCCCAGGATGATTGAGTAGGCAGAGTAGGATCTCAGGCTTGAGGCACTAAAGTGAACAGCCTCAGCCAAGGGCTCAAGGTGGGGAGAACAAGATAAAAACCCATGTGATGGATGGTGTACCTGATGGGAGCTGTGTTACCAGGAGCTAGGCAAGATAGAATGGGACTAAGACAGGAGCAGAACCACCAATAATACCATTAGGATGGTGACTCCGTGCTGGGAACATGAGCTTTTGGCCTGGCCCCTGGGAAAGGCCCACACTGCTTCCAGATCTGGGGAAGATACTCACTTTGCTGGAAGGGACTATATGACCCCAGGCTCAAGGCCTGGTGAACTGTGGGGTCTAGACCAGGCATTACAAGGTATATCCAGTGCATGGGAACTGGGAAGAGGTGTGCTCAGTGTCTAGCAGATCAAACCAGGTGTTCAGAGGTCATGGAAGAGAAAAGAAGTGCCCAGAATAGCTAGTAACCAGGAAGTAGCAAATGGTCAACACAAAATTCTCTAACTTCTATCTGTGTGCATGCTTAGCTTCAACAAAGAGGCAGGACAATGAAGAAAACTGGGTCTCTTCATCATCTTCCCTACTCAGTCACAATACAGATCAATAATTCCTTATCCACAATTCTAGAATCCAAAGAGCTCTAAAAAATGGAAGTTATTTTTGTACTTGACTCATTTAGCTACAAGTCCTGACCTTATGTGATCTGACTTGGTGGCAACACATGACCTAAACTGAAATGAAGCTATTTATAGTCATTATTTATCTCACTCAGTGTGAATATTCATGTGAATTGCTGCAGATATATTAATGTGTTTGATTACAGTGTGCTGCCCCAGATCCTGCTGGGGAATGTTACATAACATACAGTAAATGCACTGGTTTACTTTTCTAAAATTTGATAAAATTCTGAATTCTAAAGGCTATTTGACTCCAAGGGTTAGCAGAAAGAGCTGTGAACCTATATTTAGTTTTTGTTTCACATGCAGCCTAGTTCAGGGTCCTTGAAATTGTTTGCTTTTCCAGCCCCTCCTGGATTTGTGCTGTCTTCGTCAGGAGAGAAGAACAGTAATGTACTCTCAAGAACTCTACCAAGCAAGGCTGTATTGGAATGTGACCATATAGTTCAAGGCTAGAGCATTTCCTCGCCCCTCCAGCCCCCATTCTGATGCTTCTGCAAAGCCTGCAGGATGCAGAAGCAGCCACAACTTAAGGGTGGCAATGTCAGGCAATGGTGAGAAGAACAACAGATAGAGCAGGAGGGATGATACTCATGTAGGAGCAGAGGAAGAGGCACTCCCTGGAATTTGGGAGCCAAAGGAGGAGGTCAAGGGAACTGGAGAACTAAAGACACCTTGGTGTCTGGGGGCACATTTCAGATCACCCCAGGGAGAAAAATCCAAGGGCTATGGTTCCAGTGATTTTTGCTAGCAGGGCTGGATTTAAAAAAATTTCCTTTTCATTCCATTGCTGCATACAGATTCCCTTGATTGACCTTCTCAAAGCTGTTGGCCTAGAAAAATCCATTACATATTCACAAAAATGCCTTCCTATACCAAGCTCTTGTGATGCCTCTAAAATGTGACTTGACTCACCAAATTTTTATATTCTGTATATTTTTTCAAGAGTGTATTTGTGTTCTTTTAACATTTTTTAAATTAAAAAAAAAATTTTTTTTTGGTTATTTTTGAGAGACAGTGGGAGCAGGGCTGGGGCAGAGAGAGAGGGAGACACAGAATTCGAAGCAGGCTCCAGGCTCTGAGCTGTCAGCACAGAGCCTCATGCAGGGCTCGAAATCATCAGCCATGATATCATGACCGGAGCTGAAGTCGGACACTTAACCGACTGAGCCACCCAGGCGCCCTGTATTTGTGTTCTTAAACCAAGCACGGTATTGCTTAGATGGATTTGGGAATAGAGGTACATAATTTATGATGAGGTTGGGACTTTCAGGGTTAAACAGTATAGAAATCCCTCCCTACTACTGATTTTTCTCTATGGCAGATCCTATTATACCATTTAAGTGTAATTTAAGTCCACTTAAGTCTGCTTACGTTTTCCCCAACTCTGAGATTTCTTGATGCACTCAATCTGATTTGCTTTAGACTTAGAAGGGTCTTGATACTGGAATGGAGAACAGAACACAAAAACCTGTGCCTTTAATATGCATACTATAAGGCACAAAGAAAAATATCTTGTTGAAACCACAGGAGAGGGAGAGTCTGAAAAGGTTCTAATGAACCAATGAAGGTAAATACAAATTAAGTGATTGTGTCCTTTACTACTAATTTAAGATATGGAAAAATGTCATCAATCTTCTCTTTATTTAATGAGTTGTCCTTAGTGGTTTTATTAGTGAAAATACTATATATTATAGTTGTTCATAGATTATTTCCTGACTTGAGCCACCAATCCTGCTTTCCTCATAACATCTTAGATTCCTCAACCATGAATTCTTTTTTTTTTTACAAGATTGTTAGAAAGATGAGTCTCAAGATTAGAGGCTAGTTATTCTATTTTATATATTTAGGTAGAAACCTGCCCACTATTCCCAAATAATAACCTTTGGTTTCATAGGTGAGCCTGCATACCGTAGACTGCCATTACTCAGCCTACCAAATGCAATTTGTCTTTACTATTTCATTCTGTTTATTCAGATCTCTAATGAAATACAAACAGTGACACTCACTGCGTTAGAAATGTCTGTTTAGAGAGCCTTGGTTTGCTTTTATACTTATCTTGCCCATATTGGAGGAGAATGATAGAGGATTAAGACTTTCAGAGTATATTAGTGGGAGTGGGGTGGAGAAGATGATTTTCTCATAATTTTAGGAAAGGTGTTTTTAGCTTGAATTATTCAGTTAATTGCTTCAATTCCCATTGTAGAATGAACAACAATGCATTGTATTAAAGTAAATAAATGAATTCTTTCTGAAGAGCAAAGAGGACTAGAATTCTTTCACAGCTTTAAAACTTTTAATACCCTATCATCATGTGGCTACTAAACCATAGCAGAGGTGATTCAGTAATTTTGATCTTTCTTGGTCCATGTTTGTCTCCACTTACCAAAGAACCTATATGGCTTCTCATTGATTGCTGCAGTGGTCTGAAGGCATTAGTCTGGCTGTAGCTAGTGATTATAGCTTGTGTAGACAGGGGACAGGGTGTGTGTATATGTGTGTGTGTGGGGGGGGGGCGATGGGAATGAGAGAGGGAACGAATGTGCATGAGGTAGCAGGGGAGGGGCAGGGACAGCTTGAGTGCTGGGATGTGGCTTGGTGTTTTCCAGGTTTCCAGCCTTAATTTGGAGATGCTAGGAGAGATTTAACAAAGTCTGAATCCTATTAGTAAACATGTATTGGAGTTAAAAGAAAAGAAACGTCAGTTTGGTTCTGAACCTTTGGTTGTTAGTGATAATTGACTAATTTATATGAGTTAGTTATGCATTTGTCAAAGCTTGACTCCTGACAGCTTAGTTAAGATAAATTAAACATGATGCTACATAAATTCTACACTGCTTTTTATCCATATGTTAGGACCCTGCCTGATGTTTTTTGTCACCTCTGTAATGTGTGGCTGGCTTTGTAGAGATTTCATTATCAGCCCTTTCCCCTATGGCTAAAACTATTTGCATAACAAGTTTATCTGGTTCAAATTTCAGCCAGACTTCTGCTTTGTCAGGAGGCTCCTTTCAGAAGTAGCCTTGTGACCAGATAACGATAATTTTCCTTTGCCGACTTCACCTTCATCCTGAAGGATGTCTTCCCCACCCCCCCACCCCCCCAGTTCAAACTAATTTCAGGTCTTTGGACCAAACTATAATACTTTCCCAGTTACTGGCTAATTAGGTATCTGTGAACTATGCTTTTTCATGTTGCCTCTAAAATTTTCGGGGTTTTATTAGGAATTAATTTTAGGAAGTTATCATCGGTGGCTCTTGAGCTGATTGGTGAGACAAAGAAGGATTTCTCCCAGGCAAGGGCAAATCTACCAGGAGCACGTTGGCTGCTCAGCTTAGGCTTTAGTGATGACCTGAGCTATATGGCCTGCCACACACACTGCTTTCTTGGGTTGGCTGGCTTGAGAGGCTAAGCATGTAGGTCTGTTTTCCAAAGTGGGCTTTGTGGCTAAGCCTGGCCATTTAGCCATGAAATGTAGAGGCAGCCTTTCCTATCCCTCCAAATGACATTCAATGGCTACAAGCAGTTGTACTGCATGTTAACAAGGTGAGATCACTCTGAGCTACAGAACGGCTAAAACTAATGGGTATTTGCATAAATTCATTCTTTAAAAATTGAAACTCAGAACTGGAACATTGGCTTTTCTCTAGGCCTAAACCATTTTGGGGCGGTTGCTTCCTTGGCATTGATTGTGTTTCCTTGAAGGCAACCATTCTTAGCTCTTTGCCATCCTGCGTTTTGTGGAGCTTAATCAATCACTGAGTTAGGACATTTTATAATGTTCACTGACATAAAAACCACGTGGAATTAAGCTGCCACAAATACTCTTGGCTTGTTAAGTCTTGTTAGATTCTCAGGTGGCCATGCAAAGGGTTAATATTTCCTGGAAGAGAAGGATACAATAGCCTTTATTTACATTACTTCACAAATTGGTAATACTAATTAAAATGAGCAGTGGTATCTCTAGTGACAGACTCTCCATTTTAGATTTATTTAGCCAATGATTAGCTGTTATGGCTTCTTGAATTAATTAGCATCTCTTGAGCTACAGGGAATTAGTGAATTAATAAAAACTCATGAAGAAGCTCAAAATTAAAAAAATTCTAGTTTAAAACCCCCCAAATTCTTCTCTCTCCTCCTAACATATATTGATCAATATACTTACAAATGCAACCCAACTTCTTTTTCATTTTGAAAAATTTGGATTCTTTCCTCCTCATAAAAAGAACAAATAAAGCTATGTGTTTCAAGGTTATATCTCCCTGAAGAGGGTCTAATTTAGATTACCTAATAGATCATCTAAAGAAACCAAGGGCCCAATTTGATCTCACTTAGACCCTACTTATAAACTCAGCCAATGAAATAGGATTTTCTCATGATGTAAATCAAGAAGTGGTTCATTGTAATTTGAAGTTTGAAATATGGTACAGTGTCCACAGATATTTGGAATATACTGTTATCGTAGGAACCTTGGCAGTGAGGGTTTTAGCCTGATCTAAAAGAAGCAAAAGGCACAGTAAGGTGGATAGACCATTCTCTAGGCAGCATATTCTATTTATTTCCCAAAAAATGCTGGGTTTGGATCTTGTGAGAAACCAAACCTGTAGCATATGTCCTAGAGTTCACATTAGTGCTTTGTAGCATATTATGTTAGGTGACTTTTAGTTAGGGTTAGCCTAGATGATGTTCTGTTTACCCCATACTGGTTTTTATTTTTTTAAATTTGTACTTGAATTTCATAATATAAATCAAAGTGCATCTGCAGTTGAAGTAAACAGAAGTAATGGTGAGCACATGGTGTGTGGGGGACAGGGGTAGGAGAAGTGGGGACATGGCTCATAGCTCTGCCCACAGTCTGTTCCCTTCCATCACTCCCCAGAGTGCCACCTGGTTCATCAAGAAGAGCAGTGTGTGCATTCAGCTGTGTCACTTGCTAGCTGTGCAACTTGGGGGAAGATATTTAACCTCTCTGATCTTTGGTCCTCATTTGTCAAGCTGAGGCAGACGACCTGCCTCATAGATTTACTGTAAGGATTAAATTATATATGTGTCTGTAGAACCTGGCAAATAACTCTTACTCATGCCAGGCTCTGTTCTCTATATGTCCTATAGTTCAGGTAGTTCTCCTAGTTCTCCATTCCCTTCTCAACAACAACAGTACCACCCCTCAAACTCAACCTGAGAGAATCTGCTCCAGCAGGGGTCAAAACAGAAGCAGTGGATGGAATGCAGACTTACCTTCACTTCTTTGCCTCACAAACAGCCCTACCTCCCACACCTATCCCAGGGCACATCTTGTCCAGACCCAGTGCCTCTGTCTCTGCTGTCAGCCAGCCAGAAGTTTCTTCATGGGGAAGGAGCAGTGGGACATGAAATGGATGGCTGGACCCTGAGAGGTAGAACCCACAATGCTTGGCAACTATTAATGGGAGAAGACAGGTGCTACAGGAAAGGATGAGTTAAACATGAGGATTCCAGTTTTTCAGCATGAGAAAGGGTCTTTTTAGAGAATACACATTGGAGAGATAAAGAGCATTAGACCTGAAGTCAGGTTGTATTCTAACATTTCCACTTAGATTCTTGACCTTGACCAAATTACTTCATCTTTCTGAACCTCAGTTTCCTAATCTGTAAAATGGGAATACTAATATTTATATGATAACCATTTGGGATTAAGATCAATTCTGCTGTGATAGAAAATCCCAACTAACAGTGACTTTAATAAGGTAGATTTTTATTTATTTCTTACACGAAATAAGCTGGAAGTTAGTCCACATAGGTACCACTAATCTGGCAGGGCATCTGGCAGCCACCTAGGCTCCTGCCCTCATGCTGCCCCATTAAGTGTGATTTCCACTTCCAAGGGTACCTCATGAGCCAAGATGGTTGCTATAGCTCCAACATTGACCTACTTATTATAGCCAGCTGGAAGGAGAGAGAAATTTTGCTTACTTTAAGAAAACTTTTGACCATTTCATGGAGCATATCATTAGCTACAACTCAATCACATGGCTACAACTAGCTACAAAGGAAGCTAAGAATGTAGTCTTCTAATAGGGCAGCCCTGGGCGCAGGATAGTACCAGAACAATATCCTTAAGTAGAGTGGACAGTGTACAGACAGGTTGCAGTCTGAAATCATGCTACCTTATAGAGTGTTGTAAGAATTAAGTGAGATACAGACTGAGAGTTCAACAATTGTGAGAAATATTTTAACTCCACAGTGGTACCATCAAAAGAGGTGTGAGAGTCAGGAAGGAGAGCCAATAGCATCCATAGGATGATAAGTCACAACGGAAGTGGATCATGAGGAGGGGCATTCATGATCCTCACTGAGGCTGATCTAGGGCCTCGGCGGGATGGGGAAAGTAAGGACAAGTAGAGAGCTTGGAGGGGCCAGGTTGACACCCTTCCTGGATCTTCTCTCTCTCTCTCTCTCTCTCTCTCTCTCTCTTAAATTTATTTATTTATTTTTGAGAGAGAGAAAGAGACAGAGAGAGAGAACAAGCTGGGGGGAAAGGCAGAGGAAGAGAGAGAGAGAATCCCAAGCAGGCTCCCTGCCCAATGCAGAGCCCAATGCAGGGATCAATCCCATGACCCTAGGATCATGACCTGAGCTGAAATCAAGAGTCAGATACTCAACTGACTGAGCCACCCAGGCACCCCCCTGGATTTTCTCTTAAGAGCTGTGATGTTCTTCTGGTACAGTGTGAAGTTCCCGGCTTCCTGCCTGATCCTCTGCTCCCTGGCTACTGTAGTTTCCACTGTGGAATTTCCACAGGCTCTAGTGCAGAAGGAAATCTGGCTCTAGGTCAGTAAGAATTTTAATTAAAAATGGAAATGAAGGCTCATGTCACTAGTACTATATTATCACAGGCCACTGATGATTTCTGGCAGGGATAAAAATAACAGACATAGTCTGTTGGCACTAATGAGGAAAGGGCTGATTCGTTTTTTTAAATAGATTCGAAATTTGTAAGAGTGATATTAAATATAATGAGTAATCATAGATTCTCTTGATCTTCCATCTCCTTTTGGATATGTGTGCAGCTTCCAGCCAACCTTCTAGTATTGTAATTTGGAACCTCCTAAGGAAATAAGGAACCTCATCAAATACATGACATAGGTATCATACCAGGCTAATGAGTGGAGGAAAAAATCCCATAATTGGTTTCTGAAATTTTTTTTAATGTTTATTTTTGAGAGAGAGAGAGAGAGAGAGAGAGAGACACGCAGCATGAGTAGGGGAGGGGCAGAGAGAGAGAGGGAGACACAGAATCTGAAACAGACTCCAGGCTCTGAGCTGTCAGCACAGAGTCTGATGCGGGGCTTGAACTCACAAACCATGAGATCATGATCTGAGCCGAAGCTGGGCGCCTAACGGACTGAGCCACCCAAGCGCCCCCCATAATTGGTTTCTAATATGAAGGACTATTGAATGTTTCTGAAAGAAGAGTTTTATTTAAAAAGCTATTATTTTAGTGAATAATAGAAATTCTTGCCTTTAAGAGAAGCCCAAAGCTTAAATCCTTAGGTTCAAGCAGTGTTCCTCATGCTTGTACAGAATGCTTGGCTTTGATCAACCCATGTTATGGTTTGAATTATGTCTCCTAAAACTTCATACGTAGAAGTCCTAACCCTCAATATCCCATAATATGATCTTATTTGGAATTAGAGCCATTGCAGATGTAATTAGTTAGAATGAGATCATACTGGAGTAGGGTGGACCCCTAAACCAGTATAACTGGTGTCTTTATAAAAAGGGGAAATTTGTACACAGATATGCACACAGAGAGAATGCCTTATGCTGCTCTAAGCCAGGAAACAATTAAAATTAGGAGAGAGGCCTGGAACAGATCCTTTGTTAGCACCTTTGAGGGAGCATTGCCCTACCAGCCTTGAGTCTTGATCTCAGACGTCCAGCCTCCAGGGCTGTGGGACAATAAGTATCTCTTGTTAAGCCACTCAGTTTGTGTTATCTTGTCACAGCAGCCCTAGGAAACTAATACAGTCCATGACTTGGTTGGTATATGACCTTAACTCATTTAATCTCTCCAAGCCTCTACTTCCTTAGCTGTGGGTGAGGATAGCAGTGTCCACCTGTCTACCAGTGAGAATCAAATGTAAAAAAAAAAATTATAAGTTTATTTTGAGAGAGACAGAGACAGCATGAGTGGGAGAGGGACAGAGACAGAGGGGGAGAGAGAGAGAGAAACCCAAGCACAGAGCCTGATATGGGGCTCGAACTCACAAAACCGTGAGATCATGACCTGAGCTGAAACCAAGAGTTGGATGCATAACTGACTGAGCCACCCAGGTGCCCCAAGATATTTAATTCAGTAGAACATCGTCACAAAGTCAAGTGTTAGTATTATATCATAAGGCCATAGTGTTTTCTTGCTTATTTGCTTCCTTATTTGCTTCCTTCCTTGTTTCCTTCCTTCTTCCCTTTTATTTTTTTAGAAATATGTCTCAGATACTAAGGGTTTATGTTGAATTCTTCCCAAGCTTACTGCCCAATTGTAGAAGAGGGGTATTTCTGTCATTACCAATATTTTCTGACTTTACTGAGGACTTCAAGAATCAAATACAGTGTCTCCCTCTCTCTCTGTCCCTCCCCCGTTCATGCTCTGTCTCTCTCTGTCCCAAAAATAAATAAACGTTGAAAAAAAAAATTAAAAAAAAAAAATAAAAAAAGAATCAAATACATATTCTGTGCTAAGATGTCTTGGTCATATGTGTCTGTATGAGAGGAATAAACTATATACAAAGAGATGGCAAATTGGTGTCATCTCATATCCCAGGATGGTCCACCTGATTGCTAGGACGCTATATTAGAAGGATTCTGCGTCTGTGTCCAGGATAGAGGATCATGATCACTTAGAGATATTTTCTATGACCCTGAACTGGATATCTGTATAAAGGTAGCATATACTTTTGTGGACCTATAATTCATTTTTCTTTTTAATTATAGCCAAGTTCTATGTTATGTGAAAATCGTTGCTCATGGCAAAGCTCATTTAGCCAAAGAAAGTCACATTCAACCAAATCAAGTACAGCCTAAACGATACCCGAGAGTTAAAATAAAAGTAGTTGAATAAATCTGGGGTTATCTGTGTGAGGAGTACAGATAATATTAGTGGTAAGATTTATTTAAAGTGTGCTATGTGTCAGACACAGTGAAATGCACTTTACATGCATTATTTCAGTGAATCCTAACCCCTGCCATATGAGACAGGTTACTACTGGGAAAGTGAACCTCTTAGAAGGTAAGTGACTGTCCTGATGTCTCACAACTAGAAACTGACAGAGCTAGGATTCAAATCAACGTCTGTATCATAGTTCAGTACCCAAGGTCATGTTGCTGTATGGTGTGTGCATGTGTGTGTGTGCATATGTTTAGGTGAAATTCACATAAACATTGACCATTTTAAAGGGAACCATTAAAGGGAATGTGTGATTCAGCACATTCACAGTTTTTTACAACCACCACTGTCTAGTTCCAAAACAGAGAATGTGTCTTTTTTGCTTTTATCCCCAATATTCGGCACATTGCTAGCACATGGCAGGAGCTCAGTAAATGTCAGTTCCTTTTGAAGAACTAAAAATTGCAGAGAGGAGGTGATACCTTCAAAAGCATACACAGCAATATGATGGACTTGAGTTAGAAATTGAATATTAGGACTCATGGTCTTTATAAATCTCTCCTAACTGAAAACATAATATTAAGGAAAAGAATATGAGGCAAAAAAAAAAAAAAAAAAAAAGGTCAAATGCACTCCCCCAACGTACTTGCCCAAAGCAAAAATAAAAGTTTAAGCATCAGAAACATGATAAGTTTGTTAAAAGTGGATTATGTAGACATGGTTAGCTATGGGTTCTTTTTTGGTTGCTTTGAATACATGAAAATGATGTCAAAATAAATCATCCCTGGCAGTCTCAGTGATTATATTCCTTTCCAACAGCTTCTGCCTATTGTACTTCATTTCGTACCCCCCTTCCCCATATCCCCCTGCCACATCACTTGTCCTGTTTTCCACCACCACCTACTCTATCTCCTGGTTCAGAATTCCAGGGAAAGGTTGAAGAGAAGTCATTTCTGAACCCAGCATTAAGATAAACACCTATGTCTTCATGGCTCATGATGTTTCAGGACCATGGTCAGTGACATGACATTCTACAGGCTGACAATTTCCTTCTGATGTAAACATTGGCCTGCCAAGGCTGCCTTAGGGGAATATGCAGGTGTGAGGGGTGAGAATCAAGATGTGGGGGGAGTTTGACACCTATGACGTAGACTTTGCTTCCTCTATAAAATAAGAGCAAGGGAACATCTCACAGCTGCTAATCTTGGCCATATACATTATTAATACATTCTTCGCACCAGTAGATATTAATTACCAAAGGAAAACAACTTAGGGTGGTGGAAAGCAGAAGAAATTATTGGGTAACTTTGAATTTGAAGGATTTTTGCCTTTAGATGTTTCCAGGCAAGAATATCTGTCAAAGGGGATCTTTAACTTTATGCTTTTCCAAAAATGTAACAATGACAGGCCACATATAAAAAAGAAAGGCCCAGGGGTGCCTGGGTGGCTCAGTCAGTTGAGCATCTGACTTCAGTTCAGGTCATGATCTCATGGTTTGTGAGTTGGAGCCCCACGTCGAGCTCTGTGCTGACAGCTCAGAGCCTGGAGCCTGCTTCCGATTCTGTGTCTCCCTCTCTCTCTGCCCCACTCCCACTTGTGCTCTGTCTCTCTCTGTCCCCAAAATAAATAAGCATTAAAAAAGCTTGTTTTAAATAACAAAGGCCAAAAACATTATATTAGGGAAGGAAGGAAGGAATCTAAATTCTAAGATCAGAGTGGAATGAAAACACAAAATGCTCACTCAGCTAAGCTGAAGTCCTAAATCTGCCGGGATCAGAAGCAAGCAGTGATAGCTGGAAGTTTGGCTCCTGTGGTTAAAAGGACTAAGAGGGCTCCAAGGAAGACTGTCCAGAGTTAGACTCCTGCCTGAAGCCAGTGTGTGGAGTAGTTCTTGTTGGCTGATGAAAAGCTGAAGAAAAGAATGGGATAAGGATAGGTCATATGATCCTGTGCTCTGACTGTAGCAATTTCCTCTGTTGTTCTCCAACACCTAGGGAGGTGCTGACCATCAGCCAGGACTATGGCTCTTAGGCAGCTTCTGCCTGAGAATGGTAGGATAAATAAGTGGCTGGGCCTTCTGCTGCCACAGTGATGAGCTCTTTCATATACCTAATAAAACCGTGGGATAGGAGCACAAAATTCCATTCTAAGAACTGGCTCTGGGCTAGAGACCTAGGGAGCCAAGAAGACACAACCCCAAAGTCATTACACTAAGAGAGTAAGCACAGAGAGAAAGTGAGAGGGAAAGGGAAAAATTCTCCTCCTCTTCCTCAAAGTGAGCCTGCCAACTGAAATTTCAAAACACACAAACTCTAAGGCTAACAAAGACAACTTGCTGGCATCACAAATGAAGCAGAAATTCATTTGAAATGAAATAATTTCATAGAATATTTTCAAAGTGTAACTGTTAACTGTAAGAAATGACTTGGGGTGAAATAAATCTAAATAGTCATAAAATTCAGGGGGGACAGTAGTATTCAGTTCGTGGTTAAGGCATGCATAGATTCTTGTGCTCAAAAAGAGGATAGAACTACTGGCAAGTTTATAGTTCAGCAAACATTTTAAACATGTAGGATAATGACTAAAATTATAAGAAAACAATGTCTAGTTTCTAAACCAACAGAAGGATAAAAGGGTCTCTAGAAAACTTTTATCCAGCAGAAGGCAGGAAATGAGGAAAAAAAGAATTAGAGGGAAAAGGTGGTAAGAAGAGATTTCTACCCATATCACACAGTGCTTTTGAATTATCAGGCAGTTTTCCGCAGCATCTCTAGTCCATGAGCAATGATGTTTAACAATTGTCTGGGTGGGGCTAGGGGGCTAATTCGTATCATTTACTGATTTCCGTGGTATAAAATACCCCCCCCCCCATGGCCAATTTCAGGCTACCAATGTAACATCCATCAGTTCACAAAATTCCTGAAAATGTAACAATATCTAGGGAACCTTGTGCATGCTGGCTCCAGCACATGACTGTTTGGGATAGATAGGCTTTTCTGTATGGTCTTCATTCTACATATAATTTTTGATAATAAAATAAAAATTAAGTAAAAATTCTCTGCATTTTACTTCTTTAACTGAAACCATATGGAAATTTATTGGGGAAACAGGACCTGGTGGCATTTTGTTATTAGAATATTTATCATACAGTTATTGAAGGCTTGTAATTTATGATCCTTGCTTTCAGAGCCAGATCAATAAAGAGATTAATGTCCTCAGCACAATAGAATTTATATCCTCCACGTGATAATTGACCACTGTGTCATACATTCAATCATTCATCTCATTATCTGATATAATGAGCAGAAAGTCCAATATGTATATGATTTATAAATGTACATTAGTGTGAAGCCCACGACCTATCTAACCTGTTACCTGTCCCTTGGCAACATAGTGTATACAGTTGTCTTCCTCCAGCAATAGGATCCCACAAAAAGGATTATCCACCTTTTTAAAAAATATTTATTTTTGAGAGAGAAAGTGTGAGTGGGGGAGGGGCAGAGAGAGAGGGATACAGAGGATCTGAAGCAAGCTCCATGGTGACCCCAGTGAGCCTGATGTGGGGCTGGAACTCACAAACTGTGAGATCATGACCTGAGCCAAAGTCAGACGCTCAACCATTGAGCCATCCAGGTGCCTCTGTCTATTTTTCTTTTTAACACTAGACGTCTATCTAATTAGAACAGATAGGGGAAATGCCTGAGCTGACATTATTCCTTCTCTTCCTTTTTTCTTTCCTCTTTCTCCTACTTGTGGGTTCCTAGTCCTAGTCCTATTCTTTTCTTTTGTCTTGTCTTTTCTCTTCTGTTCTTTTCCTTTTCTTTTTCTCTTTGTCTCTTTCTTTCTCTCTCTGTCTCTTTTTTCTTTCTGTCTGTCCTTTATCACAGAGCACAAGTGGCTTGTCCTAGAGTGGGGGGGTGGGTAAATGGTATTGAAAGAGCCTTTCATGTCACTGATTTACTACTATGAGTAGATTTGGCAACACAAGTCATTCCACATCACCTGTCTATGCATTTCATTGAGTTACAGTAGCTTAAAGCTCAGGACACAGGAAGTCTCAGAGAATGGAAGTAGCATATTCCCAGGAGAGAGAGCGAACAGGGAAATGAAAATGGGAAAACAGAAAGCTAACCATTTAGAAACCTATGCATAGAGTTAGTTCACTAACAGTGGGAGTAGGAGCCATCCCAGCCCCCGCCCCCTTTCTCTCTCACCGCCTGGGAACATTTGTTGCCTGCAACGTCTGTACTTTGCTTTGCAAGGGTTAATCAGAGGGCCTATTATTCAGCAAATTAAAGGCTTGGCTGCCTGAGAGTTCCTTTCATAAAGGATTAGGGTCTCTGATGAGGCTTTGATGTAATAGATGGAGCTGTTCTGCTCCTTCATGTTAATGGAAGAGTGTTAAGGACTCCCCAGGCTCTCTTTGGCAGTTGGTGTCTTTACTCTTTCCCTTGCCTAAAAAAGAAAAATATTTTATCTTTCAAAAATTTAGTGCTTGAACAAGGCACTGGATTGACGTCCCCAGGGGGTGAAGTGTTCATTTCTTGGCCTAAAAGCACAGAGGCTCAGCACTAACTGGCTTCCTTGGGTGGCCACTTCCTTGGGAAGAACTGTCTGTCCAAAGTGCAACAGAAGCAGTCATTTAAGTATTGCAGTTCATTGCCCTTGGAAGCTTTTCTTGCTGAGAAATTGGGCAGAAGGATGGCAGGTGACAGGCATGGTAATGGTTTGTGTCCTCAGGAACATAAACCAAGGCTGCGAATAGCTGTACAAAATCCTGATTTGCATGACATTTACAGCTACTTATTATCTGACAATATTTTCTCCAGGCTTTTTTTTTCCCCATCACATTTAGTGTACTCTTTTTTTTTTTTTTTTAATCTATTTTACATCCCAAGTTACTTAGCATATAGTGCAACAATGATTTCAGGAGTAGATTCCTTAATGCCCCTTACCCATTTAGCCCACCCCCCTCCCACAACCCCTCCAGCAACCCTCTGTTTGTTCTCTATATTTAAGAGTCTCTTATGTTTTTCCCTCTCCCTATTTTTATATTTTTGCTTCCCTTCCCTTATGTTCATCTCTTTTGTATCTTAAAGTCCTCATATGAGTGAAGTCATATGATATTTGTCTTTCTTTGACTAATTTCACTTAGCATAATATCCTCTAGTTCCATCCACATAGTTGCAAATGGCAAGATTTCATTCTTTTTGATTGCTGAGTAATACTCCATTGTATATCTTTACCACATCTTCTTTATCCATTCATCTGTCAATGGACATTGGGCTGTTTCCATACTTTGGCTATTGTTGATAGCACTGCTGTAAATATTGGGGTGCACGTACCCCTTCGAAACAGCATATCTGTATCCCTTGGATAAATACCTAGTAGTGCAATTGCTGGGGTGTAGGGTAGTTCTATTTTTAATTCTTTGAGAAACCTCCATACTGTTTTCCAGAGTGGCTGCACCAGTTTGCATTCCCACCAACACTGCCAACAATGCAAAAGAGATCCTCTGTCTCCACATCCTCGCCAATATCTGTTGTTGCCTGAGTTGTTAATGTTAGCAATTCTGACAGGTGTGAGGTGATATCTCATTGTGGTTTTGATTTGTATTTCCCTGATGATGAGTGATGTTGAGCGTTTTTTCATGTGTCAGTTGGCCATCTGGATGTCTTCTTTGGAGAAGTGTCTATTCATGTCTTTTGCCCATTTCTTCACTGGATTGTTTTTTAGTTGTTGAGTTTGATAAGTTCTTTATACTTTTGGATACCAACCCTTTATCTGATATGTCATTTGCAAATATCTTCTCCCATTCCATCAGTTGCTTTTTCATTTTTCTGATTGTTTCCTTCACTGTGCAGAAGCTTTTTATTTTGGTGAGTTCCCAATAGTTCATTTTTGCTTTTGTTTCCCTTGCATCCAGAGACGTGTTGAGTAAGAAGTTGCTGTGGCTGATGTCAAAATGGTTTTTGCCTGCTTTCTCCTCAAGGGTTTTGATGGCTTCCTGTCTTACATTTAGGTCTTTCATCTGTTTTGAGTTTATTTTTGTGTGTGGTATAAGAAAGTGGTCCAAGTTCATTCTTCTGCATGTCGCTGTCCAGTTTTCCCACCACCATTTGCTAAAGAGACTGTCTTTATGCCATTGCATATTCTTTCCTGCTTTGTCAAAGATTAGTTGGGCATATATTTGTGGGTCCATTTCTGGGTTCTTTATTCTGTTCCATTGATCTGAGTGTCTGTCTGTTTTTGTGCCATCTCCAGGCTTTTCAGTAGTGTTTAGGGTATTAATGAAAACCCAGTGTAGTTTATTTTACCCAAATTGATTTTTTTTTGAAAATTTTTTTAACATTTATTCATTTTTGAGAATGAGAGAAACAGAGCATGAGTGGCAGAGGAGCAGAGATAGAGGGAGACACAGAATCAGAAGCAGGCTTCAGGCTCTGAGCTGTCAGCACAGAGCCAGCCCATCATGGGGCTCGAACTCACAGACCACGAGATCATGACCTGAGCTGAAGTCAGACGCTCAACCGACTGAGCCACACAGGCACCCCTTCCCCAATTTGATTTTATACCATCAATAATATTCATATAGTTGGCAATCAGCCAGTGTTTAGTCTATGTAAGTCTTTACCAAAAAAGCACACATCAAGGGAAGGGTGCTAAATGTGGGCAGACACAATGCCAGATTATTGAAAGTCTTGGCCATGATTTTCCTTCTCAGTCTAATCTCTCTCCACTGTGTACTATGCCCTGAAATTTGGAACCAGCATTGTCATTATTTAAAAAGCAAATTTGACAGTCTTGCTGTTTCCATTCCCACTTGTGTTGTGCTTCAATTCTCTTCTTGCCCTCTCCCAAACTCCACCTGTGGGATTAAATTGCTCCCTTCTTTGAGTTGCTTTTCATCCATGGGCTAAATTTTTCAGCAATTTTCTTTCCATTCTTTGCAATGAATAGTTCACTTGACCTTTGAACAATGTGAGGGTTGGAGACACCAACCCCTCACACAGTTGAAAATCTGTGTATAACTTCTGATACTCCAAAACTTTACCAATAGCCCATGGTTGACTAGAAGCCTTACTGTTAACATAAAGAGTTGATTAACTCATAGTGTGTATTATATCCTGTATAGTGTGTACTATATCCTGTACTCTTACAATAAAGTAAGCTAGAGAAAAATGTTAAGAAAGTATAAAGAGAAAATACATTTACAGTATTATACTGTATTCATTGAAAAAATTCACATATAAGTGGACCCGTGAAGTTGAAAGGTCAACTGTACATGGTGTCTTGGCACCCAGCCTTTCCTTTCCTTGATGGATGCCAGCATCTGCATTCAGCATTTTAAGAATCAGGGGACCTGACTATAAAAATTTACCAAGTAACTGGTAGATTTAGCTCTGGGCTAAGATCAAAGAGCTCTCTGTGCCTCCTTATATTGGCCATCCAGGGAGAATTTTTTTACCATATAATTCTTTGATAGAAGATATCAGTTGGGATTGAAGATAAGAAACAACTCTGTGAAACTCATGGCTATGTTTATTGGAGGGAAATAGTATTCATTACCTTATATAGAGTAATTTCTATGAAAACCCAGGAAACCTCTATTTCTAGTCTCCTTGCCAGTCATCATCATATATTCATATTTCTACAAGCACCTAGTCTGTTTTAAATCATGGATTTTAAGAAATATAGAGCAGGCTGCATATTCCCTTCACATTGGCTGCTACAGAGCCCAGAGCCAAATTTGTGGCCACTCTACCAAAGTAATTTATTTGGTACTCTAAATTCTATTTTTATTCCCTAATTTCCCCTTTGTTTCATTTTATCTTCTTTAAAATTTTTTTTTAATGTTTACTTATTTTTGTGATAGAGAGAGAGAGAGTGAGAGAGAGAGAGCCTGTGCAAGCAGAGGAGGGGCAGAGAGAGAGGGAGACACAGAATCGGAAGCAGGCTCCAGGCTCTGAGCTGTTAGCACAGAGCCCCATGTGGGGCTTGAACTCATGAGCTTTGGAGCTGTGAGATCATGACCTGAGCCAAAGTCGGCCACTTAACTGACTGAGCCACCCAGGCACCCCGTTTCATTTTCTCTTCTGCCTATAATTATTTTTTATTTTGTCTTATTGCATATACCTTAAACAAGTGTTATAGAATGCCTTAAATTATCTGTAGAACAAGGTGAAGTTTTAAAAACAATTGTATACAGTGGTGGTGGGAATGTAAAATGATGCAGCCACTTTAGTAAATAGTCTTGTAGTTCCTCAAAAGGTTAAATATAAAGTTACCATATGATCCAGCAATACGTATCCAGGAGAAATGAAAATATGTGTCCACATAAAAACTTGTATACACTTCCTGATTCTGGGTTAAAGCCAAAAAAACCCAAACAACCAAACAAACAAAACTTATATACAGGGCTGCCTGGGTGGTTCAGTTGGTTAAGCGTTCAGCTCTTCATTTCAGCTCAGGTCATGATCTCACGGTTTGTGAGATTGAGCCCTGCGTTGGTCTCTGCACTGACAGCATGGAGCCTGCTTGGGATTCTCTCTCTCCATCTGCCATTTCCGCCTGCTCATGTTCTCTCTCAAGATAAATAAATAACTTAAAAAAAACCTTGAATATAAATGTTTATAGAAGCATTGTTCATAATAGCTTAAAAGTAGAACTAACCCAAATGTCCATCAGCTGATGAATGCATAAACAAAATGTGGTATATCCATATAATGGAACATTTTTTAGCAATAAAAAGAATGCGGTATTGGTATGTGCTACAGCATGGATGGACTTTGAAAGCATTATGCTGGATGAATGAAGCAGTCACAGAAGACCACATATATAACAGGAAATGTCCAAATTAGGCAAATCCATAGAAACAGAAAGTAGATTGGTAGTTGTCTGGGACTGAGGAGGTTGAGGAAAAATGGGGAGTGACTACTAATGGATATGGAGTTTCTTTTGGCGGTGATCAAAATATTCAGAAAATTGATTATGATAATGGTTATATAATTGTGTGAATATACTAAAACTTTTTGAATTTAGAAGTGTGAACTGTATGGCATATGAATTATATTAAAGCTATTATAAAAGTCATTAATCAACTATAAATTTTATATAATAGCTTTTGCTGGTTTTCTTACACTTTTAATTTGCACTTAGTGCCAGACATGCACATACCAGTCAAGCCCACTTATTTTTAGCAGAATCTACAGACTTGTTTGAGATTGTGAATTTCTAATAGGGATATCCATCTCCAGAGGATGCAAAATTCTGTCCATATTATCTAGTTCAGTTTATTTGATCCACTAGGCAAAGTCTGTTTGTTCAGCAAATTCCAAGCCTGTGGGCATAAATACTGTAATTTTATTTCATCTCCTCCTTGTCTTTGCATATCCTGTCCCCTCTCTTTTGTCATCTTGTTCTACCTGGTAGTGAAAATAAACTAGCGTTGTGGTCAGAGAAGTAAGACAATGATAAAGAGATGTAGCATCACTTCAGGCACAGAAAGAAAATGTTTCATGAAGGTGAGGCAGGTCAACAGTGGTCATCAATGACAACTCGAACAAAGAGGTTGAATAGAATGAAGAGTAAAAAGATACTATTGAATTGGTAAGACCTGGATTCCTTTGAAAGAGGTTACATGTAGGTAGTGAAGATAAAAAGTAGATTATGATATTTGCCAAGGTTTAGCTGCAGGTACATCCTATAAATTTCAATCTAAGTTGGCTGAAGATTCCACCAATGGCCCATTCTTCTTTTTTTTTTTTTTTAAGTTTATTTATTTTTGAGAGAGAGCAAGGGGAGAGGAGGGGCAGAGAGAATCCCAAGCAGGCTCCATGCTCAGCGTGGAGCTCAACATGAGGCTTGAGGCTCGATGTTACAAACTGTGAGATCATGACTTGAGCTGAAATCAAGAGTCTGATCCTTAACTGACTGAGCCACCCAGGCACCCCTTCTTTTATCATTATTCATTCCTGACTTGCCTTCAAGTTTCACAGCTACAACCATCACCTTTCCCTTCCCATTTCCTTAATTCAGACTGTATGCTTCCTAAAGGGATCCCCTCTTCCCTCCTTGTGATTTACTCTATAATGTGGTGCCTGTTCATTAAAAAAAATTTTTTTATTACATTTCTTTATTTTTGAGAGGCAGAGAGAGAGAGAGCGTGAGTGGGAGAGGGGCAGAGAGAGAGGGAGACACAGAATCGGAAGCAGGCTCCAGGCTCCGAGCTGTCAGCACAGAGCCAGATGCAGGGCTATGAACTCACAAACCGTGAGATCATGACCTGAGCTGAAGTCAGACGCTCAACCGACCGAGCCACCCAGGCACCCCTGCCTGTTCATTTTTTAAAGCAAAGATCTAATTGTGTTATCTCCCTGCTCAAAAAAGCCAGTTCAGTGTGGCTACGAAGGAAAACCAAAGTTTGCCAGCATGGCCTTCTAGGTTTTGGATAAGATGTTCCTGGCCAGATTCTCACCCCTGTCTCTATTACAACTGCATTGTTCTGTTCTGGTCTGTTCTCATATGGGCCACACGTTTTACCAGTGGGCTTCTATTTCTACTGTATCCTCCACTTGGAATGCCCCTCTCCTGAACTTCTTGTCAGTATCCCTTTCATACTTTAAGTCCCAAGTGTCATTTCTCACATGAAACACTTCTTCTAGCTACAGTTGTTTATTTGGCCTGAACTACTCTACTGCTTATACTTCTTGGCCTTCAATTATTATTTATGGTTATGTCTATTTTACTACTTGTTTGTAAATTCCATGAAGGCTAACCTCTCACTCTAGGCCTCTTTTCCCCACAAGCATTTGGTGGAGCACCATTCATAGTTAATACCTAATAAGTGTTTGAATAAATCAATAAATTCAATCCCACTGGGTTTACTAAATATGTCACATATGTAAGTTTGGTATTACCTTGGAAGAGAAGTTTCTTATGGAGGTATATAATATGTTGTGTTTGTTTTGCACTCTTCTAGCTCCCACTCTAGTCCTGGATAGTCCTGGGCTTCTAATAGTCATGCACTATGGAACCGGTTGCTGATTTCTCATAGGTGATGGCTGGGTGCTGTCCATTGCTTCCTCTTAGACGGAAAAAAATGCATGCAAATGGAAATTATGGATTTAATTTGGGTAGGGTAGCAAATAGGATCAAGGGAAGGCTTAGAATTCATATATCCCCCAGCTCTTAAGCCTGGACTAAGAAGCAGACCATAACTGTTTGTCAAAATGGAAATTGATTTTTGAATCAAAGAAATTAACCAGACATTCAAAAACAGGAGTGCCTAAGGGCTTGAACTTGAAAATGCCAGAGTTCTTTGCTTTTGCTGAATTGTCAGACCCTCAAAGTCCGCCCTTTCCTCCAGAACTTTGTAAGTTCTGATCAGGGCATCTGTCAAACAAGGATTTTGTTCACAGTGGTGGGAATTGCATTGAGAAAAAGTAGCTAATTTATGGACACAGTATTATTCAAGTCTAACTCAAGGAGCTATTGCACATTAACATTTATTTTTATACCACTCATCCTGCTGGGAATTGGGTATGCCATGGCTGTCTTCCCCAAATGGACTGACTTACTGTATCCCCAGCACCTAGCACAGTGGCTGGCCCATATAGCTGGTATTTATTGAATGCTCACTATGTGCCAGGCACCATACATGGATTATCTCATTTACTCCCCACAATGACATTATTCCTGTTTTATAGATGAAGACACCGAGGCCCAGAGAATTTGATTAACTTGCATATTAACACATATCCATAAAAAGTAGAGTTAAGTTTGACCTCGATCTCTGGCTTTTAACCTATTTGTATGATCCTGCTGCAATACTAGGCACCAAACATTTTTTTTAAATGAGTACATGTGTCACACTTGGGAGAATAATGGGTTTGGAGATTGAGCACATTGTTATTTAAATAAATCAACATACAATTTTAAATATTGAAGGTTGATAATATTTAATATATAACTATGTATCATATGCTATGTGAATGTATAGAGAGAGAGGGGGAGGGAGAAACCCAACCAGGCTCTGCATGGTCAGCAGAGAGCCCGATGTGGGTCTCAAACTCACGAACTGCGAGATCATGACCTGAGCCAAAATTAAGAGTCAGATGCTTAACCGACTGAGCCACCCAGGCATCCCTGATATCTTTTTTAGATGGACTTGCCACCATCTAGATTATTTTGCCCTGGCTCACCCACATTTTCCATAACTACTTCCTTCTGAGTTCAGCCATCACTCCCCTCTTTGACTACTCCTCACCTTCCTGGGGTGCTTCAGGCAAATATTTCCTGAATTTTTATGTGAAAGCAAAGACCTGAAGCGAAGACCTTTAAAGGAAAAAAATCCCTGTGCTGGGTTTGGTGGCTGAGTCTATGGCTGACCTGTGACCGACCCCAGCCCCTCACAGAGACCCATGAGGCAGAGGTGTGGCTGCGTAGAGGAGACTCGGCAGTACCTGCAGGAGCAGCGAACGCCCAGATCCTTGGGAACTGGCAGCACTGCAGCCTGAGAGGTGGAGGCATCCAGGGATTCCCAACACCCAGAGATCACGCCTTTCCCAGCCCTTCGAATCAGATGGTAGGATTTGAACACAGATGAACAGCCCAGTAAGCAAGTCACTGGGCTGTGCAATGGTGTAATGGCTCATTTTTTTTCAGGTGTCCTAACTGAGCAACATGAGTAGAGTTGCCTGGAAAAATATTTAAGTGCAAAGTGCTTTCCCAACCAAGGAAGAAAGAAACAAAACACAGGAGCAAGAAGGTGGTCACTTGGGGCCATTGATTACAGTCCTTAAGATTGCCTTAATTGTAGGACACAAATTTTGGGATCTTTCTTGGCTATGGCATATCCAGTGGAGGCCATACTCATCCCTGGTCTTCTGCAGCTGCCATATGATACTTCAAAAGTGCAGATTAAACCAAAGAAGGAAGTGCCAATAACAATCATAATAAAACCACCTCCCCTGCCACCACATATTCCATTGGCTTCTTTTTGGATAGCCTTTGTGTCCCCATCTAGACTTGATCCTTGACTCTGGCCTGGTTCTACTTGGTACTTCTCCTCACTTCATCTCTTTGCTTGGCACTTTGACTCCTTTTTCCTCCTCCCAAATTAATTCTGCCCATTGTCCATAGTATATTCTCTTCCCTTGGTCCCTCCCAGCTGTGACCCCCAGCAAATTCCCCAAACAAACAGTACTTGAGGATCTAGAATTTTTGTTACCACATCACCTTCCTTAAGAACATGGCCAGTTAGTCTGGGCTTTTCTAATTATTTACTATTGATCTTGGAGTCAGAAACATAAGGGTGAAGTAAAGAGAACTTGTTCACAGATGTCACGTAGACTGGAGCTCTTGTCTGTTATGGGGGTTTCACACTGCAGCTTTCTCCCTTAGGTCCTCCAGTCCTGGTCCCTGTTTTTGCATGGGATCCTTCTCTAGCTACCCTAGTGTATGTTCCTTAACTCTGGAGGAAGATTCTGTCCCTATCCACCTAGATTTTCTCTTGTGGCTTCCAACCACCCTATGCTTTTTCTCTGGTTGCCTTCTTCACCTTTGAGTTTTCTCTGGGAGAGAAAAGTTATTTCTTCTTTGTCTCAGGTTACAGGAAATGCAATGTTTTTCTCTTTCTGTTTCCTTGTTGGGTTCCCCTGAGCTCACTCTGGACTTTTGGTGCTGTTTGCTTTGTTTAAAGCTTGGGCTGACTTGATGGTTTTCTAAGCCTGCATCGGGGTTCTCCTTGCCCTGGCATTTGAGGCAAGATGGCAGCTGCCCTATTGTCCTGTAGCCCTGTAGTCTATCTCTGACTTTGCCACACAGAATCTGTGCCTGTTACCCCTTTCAAAAGGAGATTGAGCATCCTGTTCTTTTTTTTTCTTTTTCTTTTTTTTAACATTTTTTTTTTTTTGGGGGGGGGGGGGGGGGGGGGGGGGTGGAATGGCAGAGAGAAGGGGAGACACAGAAGCTGAAGCAGGCTCCAGGCTCTGAGCTGTCAGCACAGAGCCTGACACAGGGCTTGAATGCACTAACTGTGAGATCATGACCTGAGCGGAAGTCAGATGCTTAACCGACTGAGCCACCCAGGTGCCCCAGAGCTTCCTGTTCTAAAACCCTCTGTCCTACATTCTCAGGGCTTTTTTACTTTTAGCGAATAGTATTTCTCATTGATTGATAACCACAGAGCTACCTTGCTGACTAAAGCAAAGGTGCTTCTGGTTCTCACTTACATGTTTTAGGTTACGAACCCACTTTCTCATCCCAGGTGTGAAGTTAACATTGCAAGCCCAGCCTTGCCAGCAAGACTTTAAAACACCACCACATGCAATATTTGTCAACTTCATGAAAACTGAAATGCAGTTAAATATTCCACCAAATGGAAAGGTGAGGTTTCTCTAAAATACATATGCATTGTCAAGTTTCTCAGCCTGCCTTCTTTTGAGGCATTAGTCATCTTGGGAAAATGCCTGTGTTTGTCATAGTCCTGTCTTTCAGAATGGAAATTTCCTTCCAAGACAGAGCACCACGGGCTCCAATATTTAACCTATAATTAGTATATCCCCTGGAGGATTTTCTCCTTTTGATGCAGAGGCCTCTTTGTCACTCAGGCTTCTGTCTGACGATGATAGGAACTGCAGGGCAGCAAGATGCATCACGAGGCAGGGAAATGTGTGCTCTGATCAAAACTGTTTGGATATTATGTACCAGTGCAAACACTTCACAATCTAAACCCACAGGAAAACAGCAGAAAGTATAAAAGAATATTAAAAAGGAAATTAGAAGAGACACAAATCCCAAGTTTTGATCTAGTTTTGCATGGAACAGGATTGCTTCCCCTCCTGCTTCTCTCACCCAGTTCACCAGTATTTTTAGTTTTTGACTTTTCAGCTGCTCTTTATCAAGTGTGTTTTATTCATATAAACATCTGCCTGTGACTATTGATAAATAGCTTCCTCTTTCAGCCATCTGATTTTTTGGTTATGAAATGGCAGTTTACAGTGACAAGGCAGCTGTGTCTCGACAGTGTTATCATTTGGGGATGGAAAGAACACGGGCCCCACCAGTTCTAGAGAGCAATACGGAAGTCAGACCTTGTTTCTTGCTAAGAAATGTCTCCTTTTTGCCTGTTTCTGGCAGAAGCTAGGCTGGGAGATCACAGCACATGGCTGCAACAACCTGTGTTTAATGTGGTGACACTAATGAATTCTGAGAATTAATCTTCAGCCAGGAAAGTATGATGGAAGGTACTAGAATTTCAAATTAGTGGAATGGATTGATTTCCTTCAAGGGTAGAATTTGCTTCCATTTTCTTCTGGTGGATTTTTCTATTATATTCAAGCCACCTACCAGGGCCTTCTAAATCCAGGGTAAATCCAGGCAGTCTATCCCACGGTAGTTTTACATTTTTAATTTTCTTGTTTTGTTTTGTCTCTTAGCACAGAGAGCACCACACCTACACCCAGGCTTTAAAAAATGATTTAAAACCATCTGGAAATGAAAGAGTTGCTTAAGACTTTGGAAGAAAGTAGTATCCCTAAATCTCATCCTTGTTTACTTTTTTCCTGAGTAAAAGACTCTGGGAAGAGCTGAACTTGAGGACTATATTTCCCCAGCTTGAGACACTGACTTCTACAGAAACGACAGCCTACAGGTATCTCAAATGTGCTGTTGACAATCAGGCGCTCTGGGTGTCTCCCCTGAGTCAGCTGAGATGAGGATTCTGCCACCCATTCCGAGCGCCTTGTACTGATTTCTCACAGCAGCACTTCCAAGGATGTCACTTGCAGGGCCCTGGTTCCACTGACACAAGAAAGAGTCTGTGTCCAAGTAAGTTTGGAAACATGGGCTTAAACAAAATCAAGCTGTTTTATTTATCCCAGAAGTTCTAAGAACATTTTATATGCTCATGTGCATTATAAAACTCCAGACTTACTTGGTTAGAGTATCAGCAATGTTTCCCAAACCTTCCTGACCAGTATACTAGTTCCTCTTTTCAGTGGAATGTCTTACGTGTTTCACTCAACTCACCTCACGTTGGCTGACCCCCACTTCCTATACAGAGGTCAACATTCTCTGCATTCCCTTATAAAAACTGCTCACTCCCTGGCTGGGAGAAAATATTCTGCATCTGGAACTTGCAATTCCTGGTTTAAAAAGCAATCCTGAAATGAATAAGCATATTATATACTCCTTAGTTTTCAAAGTTTATGCTCCAAGTCAGGTTGGAGAATTCTGTCATGTTCTCAGAAATGACATGGAGGCTGTCAGGTGTTCTTGTAGATCCAGTAGTCGATTCTATCTTAATCCACTAAATCCCTGCCTGGAAGGGAGAGTAAGACAGAAATGAGGAACTGACAAAAGTAAATAGTATGAATTTGGAGTCTTAGGCTATAAAGAATATACCCTAGTTAAAGTTGGAAGAGGGACTAAAAGAATTGTTCTTGGCCTTTTAAAGGAGGAAGCTGAGGGAGCACATGGGAATGTTCTGGTGGCCTTCTGAGTTCCTGGCTACACAGCTTGCCCAGTCTGGCTTCTTGCACTGCCCATCTAGTGTCCAAACTTTGAAATGTCTTCTACCTCTTCACCAATTGAGTTCAATTTCATCCCCAGACTTCCTCCCAAACTTGGCTTGCTTCTTACCTCCCCCACCAAGGCTTCCCTAACCAAAACTCTCTGTCCCACCTACTGTTCTGCATTTTTAACACAGTGCCATTTTAAACACAGTGCAGAGCGGGTAGGGCTCTCCCATTGGAGTCAGAGAATTAGCCTCATCTCTGTAGAACTTGACCTGAACTTCCTCACCTCTTGAAAAAAGGGGTTAGAATAGAAAATCTCAGTCCCTTAGCTCCAAAACCCTGTGCTTTTGTGTGATTATTTCTTATTCTGCATATAGAAGCAAACACTGGCTTTTGCTATTTCCTATGTTTCTTTTGTCCTCCCATCTTTCCAATTAGATTGTAGATCCTCAAGGAAAAGGGTCGTAATTCTTTATGAATGAATTTATTTTGGCTAATTCTGGCTGTGTAATCAATGTTTGCTGAACAAATGAAATGATATGATTCCAATGACCTCAAGTTTAGTAATGCATGACTTTCAGCCCTATCTGCTCCTAAGGTAATACTGTCCTCTATTATCAGTAAAATAATAATTCCATTTCGGTCTGGCTGTTTGCTCCCCATGAGAAAAAAGTATGCAAAAGTATTTTAGAATAAGGCTATACCCTCAAGGTCTTTATGCCCTTCTCCTAAAAATCCTCCAGTGCAGCTGGGTATGCCACAACTCTGCTTAGCATTCTTCCCATATACACTCATTTTCACTTTTGCTGATCCAATGATATGACATTCAGCCCACTCAGGTCTTACTGAGAGAACTAACAAATTCTTCTGATCATTGCTTCCAGAGAGTAGAATGCCTACCATCTTAATTTTGGGGATCTTCAAGAGACAACAGATCCACTTGTTAGTTTCTTTCCTGTTTGATTATCTCACTTCATTATTTACTTGCCATTTCTCTTACTCCCTCTGTGATATAGAGAGAGCTTATCTCCAAAATACCAAATGATCTGCCAGCCTTGTGGGCAACCTTTCTCCCCCACTGGATGCTAAAATTATGAAACAAGATATAGTGCCTTTAATTACATCCCCAGACTCCAGCGGAGACCTATTTTCATAAAACTGGAGTATGGGTTTCTTAGCCTCTCTCAAACACTATCCAAAGAGCTTTCATTATTAAAGTATCAGATAATACTTTACTTGTTTCTAGGCCTCATGTGAGGCACTGTCCCAAGGCACCTATCCTGAGGAGGAAGGAAGAAGCAGTTCCATACTACTTTCCCATTTACATGCTATGAATGTTCTGTTAGTGAATGTGGCACCCACCTTCATTCGCAGCCCTGAGGTTATCCATTTGAAGTGTTGGCACTAACTACCCAACAGGCAGTTGAGGGTTGCCCCAGTACTTTTGCTCAGTGCAGGAAAAAACGTAGTGTGTCCTGACCCGGATCACTGGGCAGGCTTGATTCCCGGACTCCCATACTACCCAAGCGCTCCAAGGCTCTAGGGGGTGTGTGAAGCCACCATATCCATCTGCAGTGGGAACTCTCGGAGGACACAGACTGTATTTTAGGAGTTTTCATATACAAACCCTCAAGCCAGGAGGATGGGGCTACTACACCTGTATTACTGACCCTTTACCAGGAGGTTCTTTATTTTCCAAGTGCTTAGGGAAGAAGCATTTATTTCCCTTTGGTAATCAAATATACATTTACAGATGAATACACATGGAATCCAGGGAAGATTGTTAATATAAAGACATGAACATAGTATTTTTTAAGGATGTGAGCTGACTTTTTTCTTTTTGGTAGGAAAAATACTAGATTATACCAAAGGCCCCTGAACCCATAAGAGTCAAATGATTGATTTCTTCCATGGCAAGGCAGAGGTGGTATTTATAGTCCTGCAGGCAACAGAATGGAGATAATCTAGATTCTTTTGGCATTTCTCACTGAAAGCTCTAGTTCCGATAGATAGGAAATCCCTTGAATCAGTTCTAAAACTGACTGGGAAATTTACTGAATATCTTTTCAGGACTAGGAGGTGAGGGATCAGAAAGTGGTTTGAGATGTAAAGTGAAAAGATTAAAGCCATTTTGTAAACCCAGCAGTTAAGGATTGTTGTAAGAACTCTGCTTGAGAGTGTTGAGAAGGCACTCAAGGTGAGGCTGATTATTTTTACCATTTGTGAGTACATTTAATTGTTTACAATATGTTGTGTTTTGGATTTTGCTAGCACGTCACTATTTGGAAAACTGGAAACAATTTTGTTTTGCAGAGTGGGCCGAATGGCATTTAGCATTTATCCTAAGCCTCCAAAGTGAGCTAAAAACTGATAGTTTAAAAGGGCAGTTGTTGAAATTTCTTTCTCCTATCAGGGGCATCTACTCAGAATGGAAATACAATGGTAATTGGAGGGGCATTATCGGATTCAATTTCACTAGAAAATTTCATTATATCAGAATCATCTTTGATAACATAGGGCACAGAGCAAAACGTACTAAATTACTGTTTTCTTTGAAAAGGGCCTTTGAATCTGAAACAGAAAGTGGTTACACCAGTGTGGTTTTAACCAATTAACCACAGAGGAGTTTAAATGCAACCCACTTTTTACCATTTTCAATGGACTTTTTGTTCCCTGTTTGCATAATTCCATTCCAGTTCATCTGAATTATATTATGGTCACTTCCTGTTCTGAGGTTTTTCTGCTTCTTCAGAAAACATCAAGGTGTTAGACTTTCTCTATGAAGGTTTCTTTGTGATCAGTGTCTTTCCTTGCAAACTCCTGAATGCATTTTCCCTACCATCAAATGGTGGACATTTCATATATTAGGATTTTATTTGAGTGACAATATATAATTTTATACTTTTGTAAAATATATAGACTAATCCACCTGACTCCATCGTAAACATTTTTCTGTAGTGAAAATTCAGACCGAAAATTCAGTCTGATCAGTCTGTTTTTCCAGTGTTTTGAGCACTTCAAATTGAATTAATGGCAAAAACTTACTGTGTTTTCAACATGTACTTCACACACAATAAAATAGACTTCTGATGTACTGTTAATTCTACTAGCAGAGTATTATTTTTTTTACCTTCTGGTATGTACGGATAAAGAAAGAGCTGTGTAAGGTTAGTGATCAGGTTTTATAAATGATCTTTTTTGCCTCCTTTCTCTCATACTCACAGGGGAACCAGGTCTCTAAGATTATACTTTGGATTGTTGTTGATTTTTGCAAACAGGTGTCTTATTAAGGATTTTGAAAAGCGGCCTTCTGTCACACATCTCCTCGACCACCCATTTATTAAAGAAGCCCACGGGAAGGTTTTATTTCTGCAAAAACAGCTGGCCAAGGTCCTCCAAGACCAGAAGCATCTAAACCTTGTTGTTAAAACCAGGTATGGTACTCGTCCTCTCCCTACTTTCTCTCTCTGGTTATTTATAAAAATGGTATGTCATGTGTTTTGATTTGCTCGGGATTAGTACTGGTAATTATCACATCCCTGCATTTTTGAGAGTTTCATTTACATGACATTAAGCACTCCACACTCAGTGGATGAGATCAGGAGAGCTTTAGAAACAAGCTGTCCATTTGTGCTCTTAAGACTAACATCCCTCAACTGTGGCTGAAATCCCAATGTGTCCTCGAGTTCTAGTTAAACACCAACACACATATATGTTTATATTTAATATGAATGAGGGTTTTTTTTTTAATCAATAAAGGTAGCTGTATGAAAGGAGCCATAGCTAAGATCGTGTGAGAGATCTTTACTTGGCCATTGCTGATTAGAAAGCAGAAATGTAGGCTGTAAAGCGATTTTGGGAAGATTACAAATTAAATACTGGAGGATTTTTCTCTAATGTGCTCTGAGACCCTGTTCTTTAGTTAAAAATTCCTTAGGGGCAATTTAGTATTTTTAAATGATTTCCCCCCCCCCCCCCCCACAGGCGATGTCTGTGCTATCCAAAACAACAGTGATTCTCCCTCCCTGCCCTCCTTTTCCTAAAGCGTAGATTTTAAGAAATAAACGTGTATTTTCAGGGACAGTTGCTTCAAATGGTATTCCATGGTGGTCTCTAAGAAACAGATCTTTGGTTTCTGTCCAGAGGGTGGCAGAATTTCTCTTTAACAAAAATTTTTAAAATGCAAATAAACCTGCTTCCCAGCTCAGCAATTATTTGGTTTTATAAAACTGGCCAGGATGTAGATAAGCTCTAATCCATTATTATTAAGAGAACATTCGGAGGACTGGAGGTGAAGAAAATAAAGTAGTAGTCACAAGTTCTGGAAATATTCATGTATTCTGCAGAGAGCACTGTTTACAAATCAAAAAGCATCAGAACCCTTGGACCTGGAGGCATGGTTTAAAGGTGACTATACCTTGCTGATTTTCCCTTCCACCACCAAGTTCCCTTTGGGTAGCTCAAAACAAATTTTTTCCTACTCTTTCTTTCCCCTTTTCCACTGTCATTTGTGTTTCTATGGCTTGCCTACGGGATAGAGAAATTCTTGCGTTTTTGAAGCAGTAGGAACTTGCGTTTAAGCCCCAGGGAACTAAATCCCTTTTCTTCCCTGCTTTTGTTCCTATAAACCAACCACCACCCCAAAACCACCCCTGTCCCCACACCACACACAGCGCTAGCACCAAAAATGAGGATGAAATCAAATAAAATCAAACAGATGAAGCAAAAAAACAAACCCAGCACTTAAAGGCTCTAAGTTGAATCAGGCCTTCCCTCCTTTTCTCTCTGTTTGAAACCTGCTGCAGAACAAGTTCTGAGACTGAAGTTGCAACGTTACTCAGCTTTTCACATGGGCCTGACTGTGCCAGTCCAGACGTGTGTTCTCTTTTTAAAGACTTCCCTTCTTTTACCGTAGAGAATCAGGCTCCAGTCTCTCTCACCTGCTTCCTCTAATTTCTCTTGATCTTTGTTAACTTCTTTGCTACCAAAAATCTGGTAGCAAAGGCTTCTCACAGCGTCTTTAGTTTCACTCACGAGTTTGTATTTCTTTGAAAGTCATTAAAAAAAAAAAAAAACCCACAATCACAGATGCCTAGCTGGCTCTGTCAGTAGAGTGTGTGACTCTTGATCTCTGGGTTGTGACTTTGAGCCCCATGTTGGGTGTGGAGATTACTTTAAAAATAAGTAAATAAACTTAAAAAAAATAAACTCCACAGCCTCATAAATAGGAATCAAAACTATAAACAGCAACTTCCTTATTAAGAGGTAGGAAAATTAATTCTAAAGGAAACACAATGCCTGTCATTGACACTTAACCTACCACCTGTCCCACACTGTTACCTCCTTTTAGCAGCTGGCAGGGGTTGGCTACCTAGGTGTTTTTCAAGCCCACCCAGAAAAACTCTCAAATATCATTTGATGCTGGTAATTCAGTATATTAAAAGTTGTGAGTTTACAAGGTAAGGTGGGGAAAGCAGAAAATTTGAGGTGAGTGCAAAGATGAGTGAAACAGATACCCAGCTTATCATTCTTCTGCACGATTACGGTCACCCAGTGTGGTGGCTCTGCCAGGTTTGAATCCCAGCTCAGCCACTTAGGTTCAGGTTGTTAAATTGTTCTGCTCTGAGGTTTCTTCATCTATGAGATGGGGGTTCATTTGAGGGTTAAGTGAGTCAGTACATAAAAAGAACAGCTCTTAGTACAGAGTGAGCTGTCACAGGGTTAGCAGTAGCAGCAGTAGTATACAGGGTCTATTTGATTCAAAGGTCTTCATTTCTGTGTAACACTAACTACCTCTTGGACTTAACTTGCGCAAATTCATCCCTACTTATCACATGACATCACGAAAATAAATAGTACTGAGCTACTGAACGTTAAAAATACCAGTTTTATCTCATTTAAAATCTAACTTATTCATTTATTCATTCAAAAGACATTTATATGTGTGCATGTGTCAGGCCCTCTGCTGAACAGAGGGACTACAAAGGCAAATTAGATACAGTTCCTGATAAAGAGCTAATAGTCCAGTGTGTGAAACAGACAAGAATCAGACAAGAACAGCTCAACATGAAAAGTACCTGGATGTTGAGGTACTTCCTGGAACACCTGGGAAGAAAAGACCCGTGGACCTGGTGGGAAGATGATCCTTGGAGTGTCCTGTAGAACAAACAGAGGAGTTGGGATTGAGATTATTTTAGGTAGAAGGGAATAATGAGCAGTGAGCAGAGGGCAAAGGCACAGAGACTGGGGAGAGCTTAAGGAATTTGATGAACAATTAGTTAGCATTACTGGAGCCTGGCATAGAACAGGGGGAGGGAGAAACAAGGCAGGCAGGAAGCAGGTCATGATGGGCTAAGGAGCTTCGATTTGTTCCTTAGTCACTCAAGAGCCCCTGAAGGTTTTCAAGCAGGCATGTGCTCCAGGAAGATCATTCTGATTGCAATGTCGAGAATGGAGGAGCTGGGCAAGGCAGGAGCCAGAGAGACAAAGTTGCAGTTTGTGGCAATTGCAAATAACAGAGGATATTAAGAAGATGGTATTGTCAGGACTTTGTGGTGGATTGGATGAGAGAGGTCAGGCGGGGGGGGGGGGGGGGCGCGGAGAAAGAAGTGTCACAGGGTCTACCCAAATTAGGCTGCCTCTCTGCCCTGGTTCAGACTGCAATCCAATAGAAATTGTAAGACACTAAGAGAGACCGGTAAAGAAAGTTTCTTCCTCTTCCTGTTCTACCAAATGCAATGCCAGGGACTTCCAGAAATTATACAAAACTTCCAGCTTTCTGTCCAGAGTAGGATTCTGCAGTATTCCAGACGGTCCTAGATCTTCGAGCTGGACATACTTGTTTAGTTTTGAAAGCTAATGCAGAGAAATGAGACCTAACAGCCTGCAGGGAAAAATGTCTTACTATTCCTGCAAAGGCAGGGAATGTTCTGTCAACTTTAGTATTTTCTCCAGGGGAGAGAGAAATTGAAAGTTTGAGGGGAAGAAGGCAGGTTTTTAAAGGATGGGGGAAACTTGAACAGATGAAGGGGAGGATCTTACATAGAGGGAGACATTGAAAATAAAGAGAGAGACAGTAATAGAGGAAGCAAGAGGAAGTGGAAACAAAGGCCCAAGAGGAAAGTTGACCTTAGGAAGAACCTCAAAGTTGGGAAAGACACAGAAAGGTTAGATGAAGATATCCAGAAAGTTTGAGGGGCAGGATGGGGGTAAGAAAAGAGTGTCCTATGAGGAAACTCATGTTGAATTTTCTTTATCTTTCAAAAAAAATTAAGGTGATCTCAAAGTTGGGAGCAGACTGTTGGACTCCAGGAAAATGTTAACTCTCTGAAATAGCCACTAGGAGGAATATGATAAAGGGTTTATTAAAGATGGACATGATGATTGCTCAATAGCACAGAAAACCCACAAGGAACTTAACTGAATAGCATTCCATTGTAGTGAAGTTAATCACTGTTTAAGATAATGCATGTAGAGCATTCAGGAGAGCACTTGGCACCAGAACCTCTTCAAAAATGTACCATCACCACCACTGCCCTTCCTATCTATTATCTCTAGCTTCTTAGCAACAAGCAGGAGAAGTAGAGAAAAGAGATATATACCCAGGTCATCAGACTGGAGACTGTCTTAGATGAACATGATGGGTGGACAAGGGAGCAAGGGAGTTAAGATGAGTATCCCTGGGGTCTTTTTGGGATTTGGAAGAAAGTGAAGCCAGAGTAACTTTTTAACTCTTGAGGTCTGGTCTAGGTCAGGAGACTGACAGTTACAATGCAGATGAAGAACAGATTCAGTGAGTGGATGGTGAGCAAGGGATTGTAGAGCTGAGATCTTGGGAACTTTTGAGAAATAACTGGGAACTAGCCATGGCTGAACTTGTGGACAAACTTGGTGGAGTTAGAAATAAAAGTTGTTGACAAGTTGAGGAACCCTGAGGTCAGTATGTGGGAAGAATTAACAAAGTGATTGGTGGGGGATGGGGGAACCAAAGAGCAGAGATAGAAAGGAGATTGGGAGGTCAGTTGTTGGAGGAAATGATACACCTGTGAATTTTAAAAGGGAAAGATTGGTTAGGGATAAGTGTGGTTGGGAAATACAGAGGGGAGCAGGGAAGATGCCCCTTCCACTACCTTTTCACAGTGAGTGGCTGGAAAGTGGAGCTGGGGCAGGAGCATGATGGGCAGTGGTCCACTTCAGTTCTGTTGAAATAATTAAGTGTTCAAGAACAAAGCTAGGAATCATGGGAGCTTATTCACTATAGAGCAGGAGCCACACTGTACACGAAGAAGGGCTTGGATGGTAAGGCCCCATCTCCCCTCTCCTGGATCTAAGCATTCTAGCTCTTCTGAGTGGTACAGTTGTGTGGAAAGCTAGGCTGTGATCCATTCCCCTTTCACATTGTGTCTGTGAAGCAACTGTGGAGAAGCGGCATTGTGTTGAGATTTGATACGATTTCCTAATGCTGATTATAGTGTATGAGTGTAACTGTTGGAATTTAAGTTTTTCCGGTAGTTTGTAATTTTGCCATAGCATATGTTTGATTCAGGTTCAGTAGAGTAGTTATGAAGACACGGCTTACTCTCTCAGAGGAGGGTAAAAAGCCCTAAAATCCAGTGAACAATAGTTAGGCGCTACTTTTTTTTTTTTTTTTTTTTTTTTTTTTTTTTTTACTTAATTGTCAGGGATGCTTTTAAACAATTTGGCCATTTCCTTTACATCAGCTTCCATTGCCTTGACCTTCAAAAGGACTCTTCCCCCAAACCAGTTTTATAAATCCCTGAATTCATCAATGTCATCGGCATGTTATGTCACTATTAAAGTTCAGAGAAGTAGACATGAAAACGTGTTTGTTTAATTACTTCACAGGAGTTAGTGGGAGAAGAGCAAAACCAGTGTCTGGAATGTGAGTGGAGGCAGGAAAGGTGCTGGGTTGCCGGTGCTGTGACTCCCTCCTGCCTTCCAACCTCCCATTATGGGCTCAACTGCAGCCCTTAGTACAATTACAAGATCCAGCGTGTCTTTCCCCTGCGGGTGGCTTGGGACTTGCTGAAACCACAAATGTTAAGCCCTCAAATGCCAGGGGTCTAGTCTAAGTATTATTTGGTAGGGGAATTAAGTTGCTGGTTGTTTTCTGCTCTGTTAAATGGATTTTTATTCTACCCTTGCAGTTTGCCTGGGGCTGATTAAAACAATGGCCTCAGCTTTTCTGATGTTCTTTTCAACCTGCAGCAGTGACCTTAAAAACAGATTTCTCACTGCTTAACGGTCTAGCCTTCCCCAGTAAGTCTTGTTCATTGACTTCCTCTTTTACCTGCAAACATGCACGTGCGCGTGCACACATGCACACACTCATCCACATCCACCATATTGCGTACACTGATGAGTTCCTGGACTGCTGTGTTAATGAATGACTTTTGAATGATTACTTTATCAAGTGCTGAAGATGCTTGATACATAGAAGGTTAAAGATCTTCCTGTCCTCCTAACAGGTATCAAATAAGTGCTAAGAGGTAAATGCATTATCTAAATGCATAAGAGGTAAGAGCATTCTGATATAATGAGTATCTGCTATCTATCTATAGGTCTATAACTGAATGAATACTATTGAATTTTCTGCTGTTGTCACCGATTCTTGCTGCCTAGGGTAGGTGGGTGTATCAAATTCTGTTTAATATGATTGATAATAAGTTGCTGATTTATTGGAATTCTGGCCAAAACCATGCTTAGATGAAAAAACAGGGAGATATTATAGTGATTTCCACCCAAACAATTCTATTTTTTAATCTGTTTATTGTAATGTTTGGTAGATATAAACTTAAGTTCTAGGTCAAGATAGAGCACATGTAGTTAGAGTTCTCTAGGTGGTATCTCCATTCATATTTGACTCTTAGTAAAATGGCATCACACCTAGATGGCCTGCCGTTGTTTTTCTCCTTCTAGGCCCATAATTATATAGTTATAGTCAAATAAGTTTCTCTTTCATCATCTCTGTTATCAAAGGGTATATTGAAATGTAAATAATGATTTTGAAGAAATAAAACAGTGCTCTTTCTCCAGTTTTGAGTAACATTTTCCTCACTATACAGATGGAATCCATTGAATGTGGTGATAAGGGAGTTCCTCTGATCTCTCAGATTCCTCTGATCTATTCCAACTTGTCAATTTGTCCCTGAGCTCTGTCCATGGCCATAGAAGCCTTTGCCTTAGAATTTTGAGGACTACCACCTTTGAGCCTAGACCTTTTTTCTTACTCCTTCTCTTCTCTACCCCTTTTTTCTCCACCTTCAACAGATTTTATTTCCTTTTGTATCTGGAATCTAATGGGAGGGTTAGTCATTCTCCATTTCTTCCCATCTACTCTTGGATAAAGGAGAGGGCTCTGATCCTGAGTGTGGAAGAGCTAAGCAGAGGCATCCTTCACAATGAACCTGTCACTACTTGACTGTCCAAAATACCATCAAGCATTTCTCAGTGCAACATTTAACCTCTCTCACTGGCACATCTCTTGTAATTATTAGGCTGAAAAATTTTCTTTCTTTCTCATCCTGACTTTGCCTCAGAGGGCTTCCTAATGCTTTGTTCTTCATCATAGAACAAGAGAAGAATTCATCCTGCCACATTTTTGTGAGGCTCCTGTGGCCCTGTTTTGACCTACCTGCTTCCATGGGTATAGTTGATGGATAGGAAGAGAATCGCTTTTGGACAAAATACATAGTATTTGTCAATATCTTTCTTAGGGCCAGCAGCTTGAACAAAGAAGTCTGTAGCCCAGTGATGAGATATTAAAAAGCATTCTCACACACAAATGATTTTAACCATAATGGTGAGGCATAGAGATGAAACTATAGTGAAGGCAGAAGTACTTCAGGGATTTATTCCAAGAGAATAATACCCCCAGTATCTGAATCAGCTTGGTACCCTTTACAGCTTCTTTCTCACTCATGGACTGGGCCTGAGACATTCCAAAGCATTCTCCTTCCTCTGCCTCATCTATGCTGAACCTTGTCTTACAGGAACTCTTAGCCTCTGCCTTTCTACCCACTCTTCAGATCCATTTCTTACTCTCCACCCATTGCCTTGGGCTTGATGTTTCAGACCTGCCCTCATTCCCACCTTACTTGAGCCAGGAATTCTGACACCAGTTCCTCCTTTTCCTGATCCCTGAAACCTAAGGTCAGTCCTACTCACCATCCACTATCTCCCACCAACCCCAAACTCCAAGAATCAGCCCAAGCCAGAGCTTTGAGTTTCTTCCTTTCTAAGTTTTAACCCCCTCCCAAACTCCCTTTATCTAGGGAGCCAGGCTTGGCAGCTAACATACTTAGAGCCTCATAAAAACAAATAAGAATCTAGTGAAAAGCAGTATGGACTTTGCTGGGATTTGAAAATGTCTTTTGAGTCGGGGCACCTGGATGGCTCAGTCGGTTAAGTGTCCAACTTCGGCTCAGGTTATGATCTCATGGCTTGTGAGTTTGAGTTCAAGCCCCACATCAGGCTCTGTGCTGACAGCTTAGAGCCTGGAGCCTGTTTCAGATTCTGTGTCTCCCTCTCTCTCTTCCCCTCCCTTGCTCGCACACTGCCTTTCTCTCCCTCTCTCAAAAATAAGCATTTTAAAAAATGCCTTTTAAGTCATTAAAAACTTACACCCTTGATTTAATAGAATGCCTTTTGCTATTCATCTATCCATGTATCTGCCCATTCTTCTGAACTTTGGAACATTCAATCCAAGTACCTTGTAGTTGGAAATTTGTAATTTTCACATTAAACAGGGAATTCTTCAGCAAAAATTGATAATAGATGCTATTCTCAAGTAAGGCACTAGATGGAGCATGTGATTTTAAAGGAAATTTAAGCTGGTAGTTACTGGTGACAAATCATTGAAAGAAAATTTAAAAATTTAAGCCAAATTATTCTGGTTAATTTCAACTAAAAATAGACAAATATTAAACAACATAATACTTTCTATGAGTATATGTAAAGTCTAAGATAATTTTTTAAAAACAAATAAAAACTGGAATAATTTTTTCTCTTCAGTAGACCCTCCAAACCCCATAGCCAAAGCAGGAAAATGAAGCAGTTGGCAGTTTCAGAATGCTAGTTGGGGAAGGCAGAGCTAGGGATATCAGATATTTTTCTTCACTGGTTGAGAAAGTGAAGTGGTCTTGATAGAGTGGAAATACCTTGCATCAACATCAATTTCTAGATTGCCAGCTTCGATTTTGGAAGCAAATATTGTCTAAGGAATTTGATGGCCAACAAGCATGGGAAGAGGTGATACATGGCTAATCACAGCAGGTAACATATTTTAAAAGTTGTTTATAAAATATAATAAGGGGGAAATTTTTGTGAGAAACCCCAATTTGCAGACAGCATCTACATGTTTCCTGGAGATTAAATTTGTGATAGATAGATTGGCATATAGACAGGGCTCAAAAGATAACAGCTTCGATCCTGGTGGTATTGCAATGTACATGTTCACCTTGAAAGTCACAACTTTCTCTAGAGTTTATTTGTGATGTTGCACGTGAGGTTTTGTCGGTATTTCCATATTTGGTTGCTGTAAAAATGTCATCTAGCATGAAGCTTGACATCCCTGTCTGTAGTTCAGGCTGCTTTTAAGTTCAGGTCAGGAGTTACTGGAGGAAAAATAATCCCTGGGAAACCTGCCATTGATTCAGTGGTATTTCAGATTCTGATTTCCCAGTCTGCCTGTTACCATTCACTTTTCAGAGTCACATGCACTCTGTCCAGGGTATTGAGCCACGTTCAGGAGGGAGGCACAGTGGAGAGTGCTTACTCCATCTTGACTGGAACCAGAGCTGTGGATGATTTTTTAATTCCTGATTTTCTTTGTTGAAGATGTATAGAATAAACTCTTAGTCTATTTCATACAACTGCAAGATACGGATTTAGGAAGGAGATAAACTAGCTGAATTTAATATGACAAGAATTATTTTATAAAAAGGGTATTGTGATATTTCATTTCATGATGAACGTCAAGGGAAAAAATGCTTAGGTTTTATGTGGAGAGGATTTGGCCAGATATATGCACCCTCCTACCGTTTTATTTAGTGAGGTGGCTAGCTAGAAGCAGCCTCTGAGTTTTAGTAAAAATTTGTATTTCAATTCAGTCTGATTTCTCTTTGACATCACTAATATGTTAGGACACAGATGAATAAATGCTTCTGTTTAATAATTTTTAAAATGCTTAGGTTGTAAATTTGATTGTATTAAGTAAATTTACGCTTCATATGTTTTGAATCTCTCTGTGAATTAGCAGCAAGACTGGTTCTAGCACTGGAAATGACTAATACCACGCATGCATCAGACACCCTTTCTTCAAGTCTGCCAATGCTGGGAATTGGGAAGTAAAATTTAATAGGCAGAAAGAAGGAAAAAAAAGTCAATGTTTGCCCATTTCAATTGTATTTATAGAGTCAAGATTCAATATGTAGAGCTGTTGAGTTTGCTTCTTCCTTTTTCCCTACTTCTGTGAAATGCATGTAGCAAGGGACAAAGTGTACAGTAGGATGCTAGGACGCCCACATGGTACTTAGAGTAAAATGTTCAGTAAAGCTGGCTTCTGGGACCTGGCAAAATAACACTGTATCCTGTGAAGCTGTGATGATGGTGAGCATAAAAGGTGCTGGTGAAGTACTGTGCAGTGATGCTTCTCTGCTGCTGAAATGATAGTACCTGGGAGGCATTTTCATGTGATTTTGTTTAGTTATTGGTATTCCGAGTAATATGTAGACTTGTGCAAATTGTTGATTCCAGATTTTGATAAGGTTGTAAGAATAGTGCTTGGTAACTTTTTTCAACTTTTTTTGCATTTCTGTATCAATGACTGTATCGTTTTCACAGCCCCCCCCCCCCCCCCCCCCCCTAGACCAGTCATGAGAGATTCTATTTATAGATGAAGAACACTGAGATGCTGGCCATTAATTAAGGGGATTATTGAGTGAACCACAACACACTCCTCAGAACCCTGAAATTAGGATCCAGAGCTTTTAACTTCTAAGTTGATGCTTTCCCCCTACACCACATTGAGTAGTGATCCCTTTATGAAGGGAATTATGGGAAGGCCTACTGTGACTTGAAATAATTTTATACCTTAAAGAACTATATTTTGGTATGCCAAAGGGGATTGGTATTGATTGCCAACCAAGTTTCTTAAATGCCTGTGGAGTGATGCCCCTTAAGAGAAAAGTCTCGCATATTTAGACAAGGGGATACATATAATGATACTGAGTGCCGCTTTGTTTCTAATAGGAAAAAATTGGAATCAACCTAAGTGTTGATCATCATAGAAATGGGTAAATAAATTGGTATGTATTCATATGATGTAATATTACCCAGTGATTAAAGTGACTGAAATAATGTACATGTCTGTATATACATATATATATAGTTTAGAAAATCATAATGTTGAGTGGAAAAAACCAAGTTTCCAGAATGAAACCTACAGTATATCATTTTTATAATTAACATATAGAAAATGTATATTGCTCATGTGTATGACCAATATTTAAAAATAGACTAGAAGGTTACCCACCAAAGAGTAGTCATTCTGGAAGGGAGAATGGGATGAAACATGGGTAACAAAGGGATTTCAAATAAACAAATAAGATAAAATGTAAACATTTTTGATTCATAGATATTTACTATATTATTCTCTCAAGTTTTCTGCAGTTTCAAATATGTCTCAAAAAGTTGGGGTTGATGCTGGTGGATGGCATGAGGGGACCTCAAGGGAAGTACCCTGGTGAGAACGGTGTACCTGACAGTGAATAGAAAAAACAGGAGGAGATACTTTTTTCTGGAAAGGCTGTAGTTGGCATTTAAGAAAAGCTAATATAAGTATTAGATGGGCCCATTTGGAAATGTTCCTCACCGTGGTGGAAGGGAGGCTTGAGGTCTGGAGCTCACCTTACTCCTGATAGCAGTACAGCAATGGGGAGGGGGCCCTACAGCGTGGGGAGCTGGACTAGACTTGCTCTTCCTGTCCCCACCTCTGAAGTCTCTGAACATATCTGATAAGACCGTGAATGAACCATTCTCGTCGCCTATGTTCTGCTATGCTTTTTACTCTATTAATGCTAATATTCTCTGGATAAATTTCTAGACATGAAAGAATGCACACCAGAAGACCCTATCATGTGGAAGATGCTGAAAAATACTGCCTTGAGGATGATTTGGTCAATTTAGAGGTTCTGGATGAGGTACTAAATATTTAGTAGGCAATTCTCACCGATGACATTTGTTTCATGTGAATGGTCTGACCTTTTTCTTGTCGACCATGTTTTCCTAAGGTCACTTGAAAACTTAATTGTTTGTATAGCCTTGGGGTGAAGCTCGGGGAGCATTTGGTTACTGTGACTATGATCCGGTGTTGTGTTCATTTTTAGTTCCCCAAATGTCCAAAACGATGAAGAGGAAAGGATTTGGATTTTTTCCAATAAAGCTCTTTATATTGTAAGCCTAAACGATCTATCACATCACTGGAAATTATTTTGTTTTAGAAAAAGTCCAGTTTAACTCTTAAGTCCAGATAGTTGTTTGTTCTTCACGAAGAGGAGCGTTCTCTTATGATTTAAATTGACTAAAAAACTTTCTTGTAAGAATAAATTTGATTTGAATTGAGTAAAAAAACTTTCTTGTAAGAATAAATTTGTTTTTATTATTAGAACTCTCTCCTAGTTGGAAATAATGTTTACCTTCAATACCATTTATCCTCTTCTTAGGATACAATTATTCATCAGTTGCAAAAGCGTTATGTGGACTTGCTGATTTACACATATGTTGGAGACATCTTAATTGCCTTAAACCCCTTCCAGAATCTAAGCATATACTCCCCACAGGTAAGGGGTGCTTTGAGAGCATGTTGCTTCTTAAGAGGAAATTAAAAACCACAAGGGAAAATAAAAAAGGGAAAAGCGAAAATAAAATTATGCCGCTTTTAGTGGTGTATAACCCACACTGCAGATAACAGTGCATCACAGATGGAGTTCTTGCATTTTGGGGCTAACTTTAGAGCAAGATATAACAATAATAGCTAACATTCATTTAGTGCTTGCTATAGGCCAGGCACTGGCTTATCTCACTTCTCATAATCCTGTGAGATGGGCACTATTATTCACCCTGTTTGGCAGAAGAAGAGACTTAGCACTGCGAAGTCAACTCCCTTACAGGAGTACATGAAACTAGTCAGTGCAGAACTGGGATTTGAACGGAGGCCTGCAGACTCGAGAGCCTGTGCTCTGCAGCCTTTCTGATGCTACAGTTCCCCTAATAAGTGACAAAGCTTTGGTTTCACGGGCAACAAGTACTGGAGTATTAGAAGTTTTCTTTAAACTACTTATTTTTTTCTTCAGTTTTCCAGACTTTATCATGGGGTGAAACGTGCCTCCAACCCGCCCCACATATTTGCATCAGCAGATGCTGCTTACCAGTGTATGGTTACTTTCAGCAGAGACCAGGTAAGAACTCCCCTTCCTGTCCTGCCAAGTCACACAGTAGGGTGTGTTCTGTCTTCCTCTGCAGCTCTTATGTCTTCCTGAAAACTCCATTCTGGTTGCTGGTGCTGATTCAAGGAAATAGGAAATGAAAGAGTAGCTCACTGGAACAGGAACAGTGATAGAAGCTACAGCGGCAGGAGAATGTGAAAATTCTTTTCCTTAACGTGAAACATTCACATCATGAGCACTCATTTTCCCTGATAAAATCTAATAAGAATGTTTCTAATATGAATGTGAGAGCATAGAGTCGACACAAACCTGATTACATAGCAACAATTGTAATAAAAACAGAATGTAGAATGACATATATGAAATTCCTTCCTATTAAGGTCTCAGAATTTTCATGGCTCAGACCTTTTTGTGTTGTACATGGGTTGACGGGGACCATGCACCACATCATTTATTTAGCTGCTGAGAAATTATGATAGATGTGGTAAAGACTGAACAAATTTTAAACTCAATGCTGGTTAAACACAAACCTCACCCATACAGCTTCCCTTTCTGGACCTTTGACTCACAGTGGTGACATATCCAACCTTTGACCCTTCCTTTACTTTCAATATGTATATTTTCCTTTGTGTCTTTAGTCTGTTTGAAATGTAAGTAACCTAAATTGGTGAGAAGATTTTGTGAGAGAATTACTGTGTGTAAATCTCCTGAGACCTGTGAAGTCTCAGCTTTGGATTCGTTGAGGAATAGATGAAACTGTAACAGTGCAAGTTACAAAATAGAGTACACGGATTCACTATAGGTTAGAAACTTGGCTTCTCTAAATTCTTGCATTTCCCACAGACGTGTGAAATATCCATAGATTTCATAGAGAGGAGTAAATGGAGAGAGATACATGTATTTTCCAAGTTGAGAAGTTGCCCCACACTGTTGTCGTTTCTAACACCAAATGTTGTCTTTTACAACACCAACCAGGTCTTCAATTCTCCAACAGTAACTGGCTGTCCAACAACTCAATTCCATTAAATTCTGATACCTCTCAGAGTTTGTACAGACCCCACAGCATTAGGGCTCAGCCCCGAAGACTGCCCCCGTTTAAGACTCCAGCCACAAAAGGGATTCCCAAGCTACCTACACTCTGCCCAGCCTGCAAATTCAGGGATTCCCACAACCACCCTCAGGTCTGATAATTCACTAGAACATCTCATAGAACTCAGGAAAACACTTTACTTAAATGTACTGGCTTATTGGGGCACGTGGGTGGCTCAGTTGTTTAAGCGTCCAGCTTCAGCTCAGGTCATGATCTCATGGTTCATGGGTTAGAGCCTCACATCTCAGGGCTGGCAGCACAGAGCCTGCTTGGGATCCTGTCTCCCTCGCTCTCTGCCCTTCCCCTGCTCCCTGTGGCTCTCTCTCTCGCTCTCTCTCTCTCTCTCTCTCTCTCTCAAAAATAGTAAACATTAAAAAAATTTACTGGCTTACTATAAGGATACAACTCAGGAACAGCCAAATGGAAGAGATTACGCAGGGCAAGATACAGGGGAGAGGGGTGGTACAAAGCTCCCCTGCCTTCTCTGGGCATGTCCCCTCCCAGCATCTCAAAGTGTTTATACCAGAAACTCTGTGAATCTTGTTCTTTGAGTTTTTATGTCTCAGTCAATCTCTAGCCCCTCTGCATTCCCTAGAAGTTGGGATGATGAGGCTGGAAGTTCCCACTCTCTAATCATGTATTTGGTCTTTCTGGTGACCAGCATCTATCGTGAAGCTGTCTTGGGCCCTACTTGGAACCACCTGGTTAGCAGTTAGGTTTGATTGAAAGGGACTTGTTTGCGAATAACAGAAGATGATCCTGTTGTCCCTATGATTCAAGAAGTTCCAAGGGTCTTAGGAACTCTTGGCAGGAACCAGAGACAAAGACCCAGTGTATGTTTTTTATTATAATACACCCACTGATCTCCTTGATACATAAAGAACTCTTAGACATGAATAATAAAACACCAATAATGCAAAAAAAAAAAAAGCAAAGGATATGGGCTAGTCACAAAAAGAAAATATGAATAATCTTAAATGTATGAAAAGACCTCAATGTCACTCATAATGAAAGAAATGCAAATTAAAACTATACTGAGAGACTATTCTGCATTTCAGATTGGCAAAAATCCAATATACTCTATTGGTGAGGCTCTAGAACAGGCACTTTCCTGGATTGGTTCTAGTCCTTAGAAAGCAATTTGGTACTATCTATGCAATTTACAAATGCATTTTATCTTTTAGTCTAACAACCCATTTCTGAGAATTTATTCTACAGAAGAAGCTGCATGTAGATATAATGCCCTATGTAGGGTTATTCGATGTGGTATTGCTTATAATAACATAAGGAGTATCTGTCAATATGAGACTGGTTAAATAGATTATGCTGCATCTGTACAATGGAACAACAAGCAGCTGTGAAAAAGTCAAAGCTCTCAATGTACAGAAATGGAAAGATTCCTAAGATCTATCGTTCAGTGAAAAAAATAAGGTGTGCAATGGTAGATGTTGTATGAAAGCCATTGCTGAACATACAAGTTGTTCCCTGTGCTATGAATTCTTCACTCTTCATTTTCTGTGTCAGTGCATTGTCATCAGCGGAGAAAGTGGCTCTGGGAAGACGGAAAGCACCCACCTGATTGTTCAGCATTTGACTTTCTTGGGGAAGGTATTGACTATCTGCTTCATGTACTGTGGCTAGAATCCTTACAGAGTAACTGCATATTTTATAAATGATGGAAATACTGGCTTTTATTAGGGATTACATAAAAACCTTCCGACTTTATTATGTTTACCTCCTGATAGCTAGGCCTCTTAAGATGTCAGCATGTCATCCTTCTTTCACGTAGTGAGGAAAATAATGCCAGCACGAATTTACTAGATTATCAGCAATTAATTTTTTATGTTTTCAATGTAATAGAAACATTTAGCCATTAAGTAGTAAAAGTGGTTAAACACTAGGAACGGGATTAGGGAGAGCCACTAAGGCTTTGATTAAAGGATTGGAAAATAGAAATCTTTGAGCAAAAGTTGAAGGAAATGGAAATTTTTAGCTTGGTTAAATGGACATTGAAGGAATGACTTAAAAAAACAGACTGGCAGTTACATATACTAAGAAGTAGTGTATTATGAAACTAAACATTTAAGGAATCTTTTTTACAGATGAGGTTAATTGAATATTATAATGGATGACTGAGAAAAGTTATGGGATCTCTCTATTTAAAATTCTTTCTAAAATGTTCAGGCATTTTATCAAGGATTTTAAGTAAAGTGTGGCTGGATGTAAAAATTGATAACCTAAACTAGTTGCTCATCTGAGAAAACGGTGTTAGTGGCTGATGATGATTTTCCCAAGTGAAGTTCTTCCCAAAAAGAATATGTGAATTTTGGGGGTAGGGAGGGGTGCCTGGCAGTTTTGCTAAAGTGATATTTCTGGAAGCTCCTCTTGACTGTTGTCTGTTTGGCACAGGCCAATAATCAGACCCTGAGAGAGAAAATCTTGCAAGTCAACTCCCTGGTGGAAGCCTTTGGAAATGCACGCACTGCCATCAATGACAATTCCAGCCGTTTTGGAAAATACCTGGAAATGATGTTTACACCAACGGGAGCTGTGATGGGGGCAAGAATCTCTGAGTATCTCCTTGAAAAATCGAGAGTTATAAAACAGGCAGTGTAGGTACACTATTTTATCACTCTGTTTTTGTTCTGGAAGATAGACCAGGAGGCTTTCGTAATCTTAATGGATACATTTCACCCTTGTTCTTAGCATCCAAGGTCCCCCTACCCCCAGAATTCCCAAGAACAAGGAATTATTTAAGCAAAGGATAGTGGTAATTTCTAACCTAAAAGATATTTGCAGGCTGAGTACAGAGGGTTGGGGTGGGAGTACTTTGGGATCAGGATGCCCTTTTCTTCTGAGCTGGTACTAGGTAGAATTTAGCAACATTGTGAATACTTTTAAAAATCATTGGGTACCTTAAAATTTAATTTGTATATTAAAAAAAGCACTGATAGTATTCTGCATACTGATTTTTTCCCCTAGATTCAGTAGGGGGGAAAAAAACCTTTGTTTTAGGAAGAGCATGGACTTCTCTGGATTCAAATGCTGACTCTGACATTGACTGTTCTTGGTTATGTCACTTAACCTCTCTGTGCCTTATCTGTGAAATGGAGATGCTTGTATTGCCTACCTCATGGATTTGCTATGAAGATTAAGGAGTTCATTTATATAAAATTACTTTAAAGAGTGCCGTGTGTAGTACATGTTATTAGAGGGCTAGCCATGCTTCCTATTATTATTGCAGGACACCAGACTTCCTCAGGAGCATGGTCCATTCGTGCATTATTCAGTAACTCCTGAATGCTTGTTGTATGCTAGTGTTGAGCTCTCTGCTGGAGTTGCAAAAGTAAGCAAAATAGACAAGGTTGCAGTATTCATGGAGCTCAGACTTGATGGGGGATTGTTGGGGGATTGTTGGGGGAGGGGAGGGAGGACCACAGGCATTAAAACGAGTAAATAAACAAATGCAGAACCATTATGATAAGTTCCAGGAAACAATATAAAGTGCTATGAAAGTAAAACAAGAGAAGGAAGGGCACCCGACCTAATCCAGGAAGACAGGGGCTCCCTGTGTATGAGACAGTTAATCTGAGACCTGAGGATCGCTAAGAGTTGGCCAGCAAGGTGGTGCTCTTCCCAAAAAGGGGGAGACAGGCAAAGATGAGCCTGAGACCAGATCATGCAGGGCTTTGGAACCAGGCTGGAGATTTCGAACCTTATTCTAAAGGCAATAGGAAACCATTTAATGTTCTCAAGCAGAGGAGTCACAAAACCCAAGGGGCATTTTGAAATGATCTCTCTGGTTTCAGTGGGGAAAATGGATTGAGGAGGTGCAAGAGGGATTGTGTTGAGACCATTAGGAGACTGTTTGTTGCCAGATCCATGTGAGATAGAATTTAGGCCTGGACTAAGATAGTAGCAGTGGAGGGAGATGGAAAGACGTGGATGAATCTGAGAGATACCATGCAAGAAGAATCTACAGGACTTGTTCTAGGGTAAGGGTTCAAGCATCCTCTCCTGCCACACATTTGCAGTTTCTTCACAAAATAGGGACTGGCATGCAAATTAAACAAATGAACAAAAAGACAGAGTGAGAGTTATTTCAGGTTCCCTGTGGCTTCTTGATTAATTTTTATGAGGTCACTTGCTTCTTTCTCCCCAAATTAGGGTGATTTTAAAGTTTATGGAGCTGCATCCGACAGAATGGAAAACACAGTTTTCTATGTTCAAATGTAAAAGGTCTTTTAGGAAGATAATGTGAAGAGGGTTCCAATCACAGCTACGTCACTTATTTTATATGTCACTTAGTGTAAATATCCTCATATCGTATTTTCCTTACATGCAAAAAGGGCATAAGAAAGTCATCCATACAGGACTATTATGAGAATCAAATGAGAGAATGTGATTTATACCAAATATAAACTCTGAAACATAATAGGTGCCTAATATACCATAATATTATTGTTAAGTTTATTCAATCTGATAGCAGTGATGAGGTAAAATAGACTGAAGATACTGAATGAGGAGAAAACGGGGCTCATGCAAATCCTGTTCACCTAACATTTCTGATCTGCTCCCTTCTGAGCACATAGTAGGATTTCTCTTTTACGTACACTGTGGTTAGATGTGGTCATATGATCAGTTCTGGCAAATGAACGTGTAATGACAAGACCCTCTGGCAAAGTGCAAGATGGTGGCTGCTGCATCAGCCTAGGCCCATGAGTGTCTATGATGAGCACACCCCCTTCCCTTTGCTGACTCTCAGTGGGCAGGTACTCTGAGCAAGAAGTGACCCTTTGTTCAGTTAAGCCACTGAGATCTTTGGAATATTTGTTATCTCAACAAAACCTAACCAAACCTGATGGATACAGGATGAAAATTAAATTGAATTTATGTAGGGATGGATGTTGATAGGCAATGTTAAGAAGAATTAAAACTAGAGGTATCTGTAAAAAAAACTGTAAGAAGGTAAGATCAAGATGGGTCAGCTGAAGACTGCACATGTATCAGAGTTTAAAGAATAAGTGATATTTGCACCAGGCATACTGATTCATAAAGCCCTAAAAGGGCTTTACCGTCTCCATGAATGGTGCCATCATCGCTAGATGCTCAAGTTAGGTACCTGGGAGGCAGACTCCAGGTCCTTTTCTCACACCACCCTCATTCATTCTCTCACGATGTTCTTTTAGTTGTTCCTCCAAATATATCTTTAAGCTTACTCTTGTTCTCCACCAGCACTATAATTGATACCTATCCAAGTTGCTTGCTCTCTCACCACGACCTCCTAATTGGTCTCCCTGCATCCATCTAGGCTTCTTACAGTCTAGTCTTCATCCTGCAGCTAGAATGTACTTTTTCAACACAGATCTACTCATGTTATATACTTAAAGTGCTTCTTGGCTCCAGTTTAATACACTTCAAAGAATTCTAATTGCTTAATCAACAAAGTCCTCATTATGGCCTAACAAGGCCTGGTATGGGCTGGCCCTGCCTACCTGCCCACCCCCTTCTCCCTAGCATCTTTTTGGTTCTATGTGGGTGTCAGGCTCAGAGCCCTTGTGTATATGTTGCTCCCTGTCTTTGGAATGCTCTTCCCCCTTCTTTCTGTAGCTCCTTCCAGTCCCTTCTCATGTTTCAGTGTTTGGCCTAAGTGTTATTTCCTTAGAGAGTCCTTCCCTTGACTTAACACAAGCAGCCCTTGTCCCCCAGCATTATTCTTCATCTTAGCCTTTTGTTTGTTTCAAAGCCCTCATCACAAGTTTCCTTGTTTTATCTAACTCCGTCACTAGAAGGGAGGCTCCAGAAGGCAGGAACCCTCTTAGTCCTGTATCCCTGGCACCTGGTACAGTGCTTGCCCTGACTGGCACTAGGTAAATTTATTAGTTGAGGGAACAGATGAGTGAGAAATGGTGAGCAGAGGCATCTGGAATACAAGAGAGGAATAAGAATATCCTAGAAGAGCTTTGGCAGGATAAATGACAAAGGAAGACCAGGATACTTAGAAGAAGCTGAAGAAAAGAGTGGGGCCCGTGTCACAGATGGGAACAAGGAGTAGAACAGTTTCTTTTCACAGAGCTAAATTGGCCAAAATGAGGATTTGTCAAATCCTGGGATATCAACAGAAGAGACTGCCCTCCTCCAGAGGAAGGAAAGGGACCCAGAGCAGGGCTTTTCAAACTGTCTATGCTGAAGGACCAGTTAAAAAAAATTCTTGGGGTGCCTGGGTGGCTCAGTTGATTAAGCATCTGACTCTTGATTTCGGCTCAGGTCATGATCTCGTGGTTGGTGGGTTTGAGCCCCACTTCGGGCTCTGCACTGGCAGGGGAACTGGTGCATACTGCTTTGAATGGCATTTGAAAGAACACGGGTTTGAAAGAGTGGAGACCTCAGTCCGGGACCCAGTTTTGCTCCCTACCTTGCCGTAGGACTGGAGAGCCACTGTCTGGGGCTCCAATAAAATAGGGAGATTGACTGATGTCTCTAAGCTGTTATCACTGTTTCTGAAGCAACACGGGTTACTAACGGAAGGCATGTGACACAGATGCCTCGTCCTTTGGGCTGTACTAGAAATATCTCTAAATGTGTATAACCTGACTGCGACGTACGAATGTTCCATTCTCTAAAACCTCCTTCTGCGTAAAGATAAGTGTGTTTAATAATGTGACACTGTGACAATTACTATACTAATCCTATCACTATTACTATTCTGTAATTGGGATGTGGCAAATTTAATTGCCTGAAAATGCAAATTTGCTACAGGATAATATTTTTCACAGAAAGATGGTATAGATTACTTAAAGTGGGGAGGCCCCAGAATATATCATTAATAATATCCTCTCCCCTCTTTTCTTCCAGGGGAGAGAAAAATTTTCACATATTTTACTATATTTATGCTGGTCTTTATCACCAGAAGAAACTTTCTGAGTTCAGACTTCCTGAGGAAAAGCCTCCTAGGTAAGTATCAGGGCGTTTTAGTTGTTGATTTTTAATGAATGTGTAAATAGCAATTGAGAAAACTTGGAAATAAATGGAACTATTTTTCCTAACTGGACACTGATAGTGTCTTAAGTTGAAATACCCAAGGTGGATGGCACCATTTTCATTTTCCAGAAAGCTCAAAAGCTTAACTGCAGCCATTCACCTTTTGCATTTTCTAGAACGTTTAAAAACTTAACTGCGGCCATTTTACTCAGCCACGTGCACCATTATTCCACTGCAATTGGACTGAAAGGGAAATGCCCTTGTGAAGAAGGAGCCCAGTGATGCCCTGGTATTTGGGGTGCCATTTGCCACGTCAATGCTCATTGTATTTGGTCATACTCCATTTAGGTACATAGCTGATGAAACTGGAAGGGTGATACACGACATCACTTCCAAGGAATCTTACAGAAGACAATTTGAAGCAATTCAGCATTGCTTCAGGATTATAGGATTCACTGACAAGGTAGGTGATTCCCAAAAGAAAAAGAAACTCAGGTGTTAATATTCTTGTATCAATGTGACTGTAGATGTGAACGTTCTAAGCTGGGGCAGGATACTTTCTTTTCAGTTGCCATCTGGTCATGTATAAGGTCTTGCTCCTCAACGTATGGTCTGATCAGACCAGAAATATTGTCATCATGTGAGAGCTTGTTAGAAATGCGGACTCTCAGGTCCATCTATGAACAGGTGAACCCGAATCTGCATTTTAACAAGAAGCACAAGTGAATATTAAATTAGAAGTACTGTTGTAAGTGCCACATGCCTGCAAATTGTTACCGTTGTCATCAGTTCACTACAGCTGTGATAACAAACACCAAAACAATATTGCCCTTTTCAGAGTTGGGGTTGTTCCAGCCATTAAAGTGTGTTGTGTAATATGAGTATAGGAATATGTAGGTTACACCAAGGCTCAGAAATATATTTATACAAGTAGCTCCTTGTGCACCAAAACAAATTAATTTAAACCTTTTCAACTTTCTGGCAGTCACTTCCTTCTCCATGGTACACAGTTGTTCATTATTACCTCTAGCTCTAAGTACTCAACTACTCTTATCTTACGAGATACAGGCTGTCTCTATTAAATATATGCCAGGGGTGACAGAAGATATTTATAACCCTAGGTTCAAATATTATTCTGTGATACATTTATGTCATAGTTTCTGGGCTTCATGCCATCAATTTGGCAAAATACACAGATTCTTTTGCTTTTCCACGAAAGGAGGTGAATGATTAGGAGGTAGGTGAGAGTGTTAAATCTTAAGGGATTAGATTACAAGACACTCCAGTTACCCTGGGACAGCCACTCTGGGTAAAGTATTGCTTCTGTAATCTAATGAGTTTGGCCAGCCCTTCCCTTCCCAGCATGGCTGATTTTAGTCATAATAATACCTTTCTTTTCTTCTAGCCAGCTGTTAATTTTCTCTGTCTGCCTCCCACTGACTTTAGACTGACAGACAGTGGAAAATCCCAAAGGTCAGATAAAAACAGAACTGTATTTCCCTTGGCTCCTTAGAGGAGAGCAATTAAACAGGTTCCAGCCTTATTAAAGGACCTTTATGGTTATTAATTTGTAGAGCTGATTGTTATCAAGATGCATCACCAGGAGAGTCCAAGCGTGGTGGAGATGGCAGTAGAACGATTTCAAGTCACCTCGGTCATGCCAAGGTGTTCAGGGGCATACTAGCTGGAAAGGGTACAGGAACAATAGAGAAGTTAGTCATAAGGTTAATAATATTTTGCTTTCAATGACTATAAAGATGGGTGTAGAATACTGTGAAGAGATTGGTCCTAGCTCTAAAAGAACGTATATAATGGCTTTGTTCTAATAATAGAAATGTATTGCAAATAATAATAAATCAAGCTGTTTTAAGATAACAAAAAACAAAACAAACTAAATATGCTAAAAGTATGTGTCTTTGAGGTAAGCCATCCCTAACCCTTGATGAAAAAAAAGTACAGTAGAATTGAATTGAATGAATGAGTGAATAAATGTGAAAAGAAAGAAGTGTAAAAAGTGGTAGACATAATTTCTGCCTGATCTGGACTATAAAATGAATAACAAGAATGTAATGATATGTTTATAGTTTCACCGTGTCCCATATTAATTGATACTGGAAATAAACCAACTTATGTCAGCAACCTTGGAAATGGAAGGAAGAGGCTGGCTCTGATCTCTCTGATCTTAAATTCTTTGGTTATATCTTTGTCTATATCTCTATAGACAACCTGTTTTTGCTGAATTCACTCAGTTTACTTTATAAACTCAAAGTAGTTTGACTAAATTCAGAAAGATTCAGGTGAATGTAGTCAGGGATCGGATGCCAAATAGCTGACGTATCACAACTTTTTCTTAAGTTTATTTCTAGACAGAGGGACATTTTCTAGACATAGCTTAAATAAACTGGTCAATTTAATCAAAATGATGGTCACCCTCTTTTCTTATAATGTCACTAAGTACCCTGCAGGAATCCTCATAGTATTCTTCAGATTCCTCCAAACTCCCATAGCAAAATTATAAGTAGCAAACCTTAGTGCAGACTCAAGAACATGAATTTTAATTCTGGGACATCAGCCAAAAGTATCAGAAAGAACACTTGACCCTGAGTTTATTGTAAAGAAACCACCCTGGTAGAAGGAGTCTTTGACTAACAATGATGGTTCCTTGCAGGGGATTGGGCAGGGGTTGGGGGGTTGGGGGGGTGGGATTATACCTAACACCCTATTATGAAGATCCATGCCTTTTTGGAATCAAGCATTATTATTTTTGTTTAATATTAATGCTTGTCTTGCTGGTATATGAATAATCATAATGTATTAAATTGAGTTTTATGTATGTTTATATTTAATACTACATGAAAAGATTTTAGGCAGATTATCTGTGTGAGGGTCAAGATTGGATATTTTACTGCAGATCCCTTGATGAAGAGGTTAGGGAGAAGGCTTTGAGATTAGGGCAAAATTTTTTCCCTTTCTTCAAGACAGATTATGTATTTGGGAGAGTATTGCTGAAGAGAAACCGAAGGGTTTATGTGTTAAAATGTAAATGGGAGATCTTGAGGATTTTCAGTGTTCAAATGATAGACAATAGGACTTACCATGTTTTTAAAACTTTATTGATGTATGATTGATATACACCCCCTACCCTCAAATGTTTTTAAACCCATCATTGGCTTTCAAGATACAAATGTTGTGAAAACATTTTTCTTTTCAGAGGTGAAACATCCTCTGAAAAGGAAACTGAAGAAAGGTGTTGGGATAGAGCCCGTAAGAGAGAAAGCCCTTTAACTGGGCCTAATGTGGTACTTAGAGCAGCTGGTAAAAAACTAGAGACTTGTAAAAAGGAAACAAGGTAAAGAGATACTGAGAGGACAAGTAAATGCCTAGGAGAGGAACAGAGAAACAACTACCATGAGATGCCTGTGAGCCAGGCTGGGAGCAACTCCAGGCTAAATGGAAATCAGCTCCAGGCTAATGGAAAACTAAGATCCTTCTCAATTTTCTGCTTAGCTTTAACTTTATCGAGAGAATACCTACATCAGTGAAAGGAGTATCTTCTGAGAAAAGGAAAGAAGCAGCAAAGACATCCTGCATGAGATGTTGATGGGGAAAGGCTCTTTCTTCCCCACTTCTGCTGATTGATGATAAAAATGAATTCATACTCATCAACAGTGAATTGGGAAACCAGCTGGAGAAGTTGTTAGTCTTCTTGATAGTATTCCTGTCCTGGGTGAGGTTATTTTGTGTTATCACGTAGAAAGTTGAAAACATAAGAAATAAAAAATAGAGCATGGTAACAAGATTCTGTAGCAAAGGCAGGATGCCAGGAAAGGGTGCATAGAACTGGAGATCAGACAAGAGGAAATAAGCAAAGTGAGGAAGGTGAAAATCTTTCTCAGGATAGCTGTGGGGAGAAAAGAAGAGACTTGATGAAAAAGTACTGGGGGTGGGGCACGCCTAGGTGGCTCAGTCAGTTGAGCATCTGACTCTTGATTTCTGCTTAGGTCATGATCTCACAGTTCATGAGATTGAGCCCCACATCAGGCTCTGCGCTGACAACGTGGAGCCTGCTTGGGATTCATTCTGTCTCTCTCTCCCTCTCTCTCCCTCCCTCCCTCCCTCCCTCTCTCCCTCCCACCCTCCCTCCCTCTCTGCCCCTCCCTTGCTTGCATGCCTGCTCACGCTGTCTCTCAAATAAGCATTAAAAAAAAAAAAAAAAAAGTACTGGGGAGGGAGATGTAATCCCACAGATGAACTTGCTACTGATTGTCCTCTAACATGACAGTATATGGGTGATGTTTTGACTTGACCATAAGGGTGGATATAGGTTCCTAGGCCAGAAAGGCAGAACTAATCAATCTAAGGGGGAGACTGAAGGAATCAAGTGGAATAGCTTGGAATTGTAGCATAAAGAGGACTCTAAGGCTAATTCCTCCATAATGAGGTCAACATTGGATACCCTTCTCAAGTTCCCTTGTCTAAACCAAGGAAGAAGACCCAACCTACCATTAGGTTCAGTCATTCACAGTGTTTGAACCCCAAAATTTTCACTGAAGGTCACATGGGTAGTTTTTCAAAAGAACAAATGTCTGAGTATTGTGCTGAAGAGAATATTGCCAGAGAAACAACTAGGTGAGAACTACCATTTTCTTTGGGGATAATCACCCCAGTGGTGAAATGCCTGGAAGCCCTATTTTGGGAGGTTTCATGCCTTGTATGGTCATATATGTTGCATGTGTGTGTGTTAATTAGAGGAAGTACATTTTTTTCCTCAGAGTATTGAGAGTTTAGATAACTTTTTGAGATAACTGGATACAGAAATAATAGCTATATCAAACTCATTGCCTTAGAGTCTCTGTTTACCCCCTGGGAAGTTGCTTGCTTGTTGCATTCCATGAGCTTCATATTGTATTGATCGAGGTAATGAGGTGCTGCCATGTTAAATCCACACTAGTCCCAGAAAACCCATTTGGTAGGTGTTCTCCTTAGCCAGTCTTAAGTTGTGTGATTAAAACAGTGATTCTTGACCGCAGAAACAGGACGATTTGCCTTTGATTTAGAAGTTTGAAGAACAATATTTATCTATAGCAGAAGCCTGGTTTAAAATCCTCATTTGTCTTTGTAGCATTATCAGGTATCCAGCAGATGTCACTATTACAGTCTGTGTTCAGTTGTTGGCTTTACTGAGGAATGTTCACAGGAAGGCTCAATTTGGGAACAATGCTTTATCAATGATCTAATGACGGTTCCTATTAGTTTGCTGCTGTGTATAGTACTAAATCAAGTTCCTCACCTGAGTGTTTTTGTGGAAGTACTTTTCTCTATCTATAAGCATAAGATGCAGAAATTTACTGGCTACCCATTTATCTCACCTACAGGAAATGCATATGTTTAAATAAATAAATATACTTTATATTTTACCACTAATGCTACTTACATATTTAACTTTCAATATAAAAATAGGGCTTAGGTAATCTAAACTATCTTCGCTCACAACACTCTGACATCAAATATGTGGAGTTTTTTCCCCCCATACCAACCAATTCTCCTATAATTCAATTCGCTTCTGATACTGTCTACCTGGAGTTAATATCTGATCACACAAGTGAGGGGTTCAGTTCCCTAAGACTGCTCCCACTTCAGACACTAATGGCAAGTCCTGCTTGTTCAGTGGGGTTCTCCTAATGACCAAATGGCTATGAAATGGGAGGTTTAGGGTCCCAAGATCCCAAACTTGAGTTTATTAATTGGATAGAAGGATTCAAAAAACTTGGGAAAACAGTTTACTTTATCATAAAGGATAAAACTCAGGAGAAGCCAAGTGAAAGAGGAGATACATAGGGCAAGGTTTGGGGAAAGGGGTACCTCTCCTCTCACCACCTTCATGTGTTCAACAACCTGGAAGTGTTCTGAGCCTCATCAGTTATGGGTTTAAATGGAGGCTCCATTACATAGGCATGAATGATTAAATTATTGCCAATTGGTGATTAACTCAATCTCCAGGATTTTCCCCTCCTTGGAAGTCCAGGATTCAGCTAAAAATTCTTACCCTTTAATGTGTGGTCTCTCTAGCAACCAGCCCCCATTCCCTAAGGGTCACCTCATTGGCATGAACTCAGTTACGGCTGAGGGGCTTACTCTGAATGACAGAGGATATTCCTTTAACACCTACCACTCATAATCCCAAGGGTTGTATAAACTCTTGTGCCAGAGATTGGAGTGAAGACCAAATCTATGTTTTTATTATATCACAATATCACAAATAATTTCTAGTGAGTCAGAATATTTCCTGACCTCATTCATAATTATATACTCTATTATTTAACTTCAGAATGTTCAATGAGCCATTAATAAGTGCCCTGATAACTATTTCATAAAAGCTGTTCAAAAGAGGTTAAGGAAACATCTCCTCTCTTGTGTTGAAGAAAGAACATACCTGAATTTGGGAGTTGGTATTAGTTAGGGAAGTGGCTCAAAGTGGCATAAAGAACAAAGAAGATCAGTTCTCCCTGACGGAAGCATTTCATGGTGAGAGGTTCACGCTGCAGAACAACTTTGTTCCATGCAGTCATTAGTCTCAGGAATCCTAGTCAGCTGCATAGTTGAGGCTGGGTTTTTGGGCGTTCCAGCCAGCAATAATGGGAAAGAAAGCATGGAGGAGGCATGCTTGTTTCTGTAAGACTGGGCTCAGAATTGCCCACGTCATTCCTCTTGCTCCTTTGTTAAGAGTTTAGTTCTACTGTCTAACTTCAAGGGAGGTTTCGAAATTATTTGTGTGCCCAGGAAAAGGGTGTGTGTGTGTTGGACTTCAGTGGACAACTAGCAGTGCTGGTGGTTTGTTAGTTTGATTGGCAGTGACCAAACATGGCTCTTGCTGTCCTTTTCAGGAGGTGCACTCAGTGTACAGAATTTTGGCTGGGATTTTGAATATTGGAAACATTGAGTTTGCAGCTATTTCCTCTCAACATCAAACTGATAAAAGTGAGGTGCCCAATGCTGAAGCTTTGGAAAATGGTAATTGTTTGATGTCTGTGCACTGTGTAGCCAAAATACATGTTTCTTTCACTTTGGTACTTTCTCAAGATGCTGTAAAATATAGAGTAGCTGTTGCTGGTCTCTGTACTGACTTTGGGTATTTTCACCAACTGGGATTTCCCAAAGGATGTCTTGTAGACCATCACAATTCTTTTTATAAGCTGCAAATAAATGCTCTGCAGAAAAGAATTCTGTGCCAGGTCACTTTGGGCAGTGGTGTCAACACTGGCTACTTTTGAAAACCAGCTACAAGTTTTTGAAAAAATACGAGAGGTGGATCTCTCTCTGAATCCACTGAATCAGCATCTCCAGGGGAGAAGTCAGGCACTATTTATTTTTGAAGTTCTATAGGAGATGATGGCACAAGGAAACCAAATCCTGAGTTAGGGAAAAAAAACACTGATTTAAATAAACACCATTTGTGTTAAACAGTATCTTTTACTGCCTTTAATAAAGTAATGTGCTTTTTGATTCTTGAGAAGAGTATAGTCCCCGGCTATTTGACCAAAGACCATCTCCTCTCACTTTTTTTCATCAAATACCTGGGAAGAGCTTTCAGAACAGTGTGGATGTTCTGTTACTGTGTCCATCTGGATGCTTCTTGGTGTTAGGGACCTGGCTTGTTTACCTTTGCATCTGAAGTGCCTAGGGAGAGCCTGACACATAGTGGATGTTGAATAAATGCTGGCTGAATGAATGAATGGATGGATGGATGACTACATTCTCTGGTGTCATCCTTACCCTGTATTCCAGCTGCCTCCCTTCTCTGCATCAGCCCCGAAGAACTCCAAGAGGCCCTTATCTCACAGTGTGTGGTCACCCGGGGTGAGACCATCATCCGTGCCAACACTGTCGACAGAGCCGCGGATGTCCGAGATGCCATGTCCAAAGCCTTGTATGCGAGGCTCTTCAGTTGGATTGTAAATCGCATCAATACACTCCTGCAGCCAGACAAACGTATATGGCAAGTTCCCTTGGGAAGCAGAGGCCCTGGGAGAGCTGTCATTGACCCCGATGTCTCCTAGATTTGCAAGAGAAAGTGTTTGGTCCACTCATGAGTTTTCTTTAGTGAAGCTCTCAAGTCTTCACCTTTAAAAGGAGAATGGTATCCAGGACAATGGAAGAGGCACATGACTGACAGAGCTGTTATAGTGTAGTGTTTAAGAGAACAGCTTTGTCTGGGAGCTGGGCAAACTGGGTCTGCATCTAAGCTCTAGAGCTTGATCAGTCCCATATTCTAAGTCACAGTTTTCTCATCTGTAACATGAGGGTAATGATATCCTCCTCATAGTGTTGTTTTCAGAATGAGATGTAGTTTCATGTAAAGTTTTAAAGCACCATATCTTACATTATTTGCATTATATCATTACATTACTACTGCTACTCCTGCTGTTACTACTATTTCTTTCTAAGCATTGACGGTTTCTATATTGTGGAAGAATTGACAACATCAAGTTCTAAAGAGTGTTCTTCCAATTAAGCCTTATGGGTGGGAAGGTGAAATAATGAATGGGCAGTAGTTCTAGCCCCTTCCGATAGAGTGGTTCCTCGTTAATCTTTCTCTTTATGGAGCTTCTGAGTAAGATTTTAAAGGATTCTACTGCTTAAAAAAAGTTGGAAAGACTGTTGAAAAACTGAAGGAATGAATACTTTAAAACACAAACTGTTTCTTCCTTTAGAGGTGGCTGAATGCTGCTTTCCATGAGTGGGTATATATGTTGGTAAACACACGGGCATATGTATTTAACATCGTCCTGAGATGAATGTTTCTTCCCCTAACAATTTTTTTTCTTCTCTTCAATGCAGTAGTGCAGATGATGGTATGAATGTGGGGATCTTGGATATTTTTGGATTCGAGAACTTTGGGAGAAATTCATTTGAGCAGCTCTGCATAAACATTGCCAATGAGCAAATCCAATACTATTTCAACCAGCACGTTTTTGCTCTTGAGCAGGTAATAGTGAACTCTGAAGTAACTAAACCTGGTGGGGAAGGTGCCTCCAAGCTGCCCACAATTAGAAGCGGAAACCCCGTTAGGCTAACAGATAAAAGATTCTAAGGAAAAAACCACTGGTGAGGCAGTCCTGCCTGTCCTGTCAAAATAAATAGTCTAAATTTAGCCTGAAGAAAAAAGTCTTGATTTCTGTGGAAAGTTACATTTCCTCACTTGAGTGGAGCTGGTGACAAGCCAGTTATTTAATTGTTGCTTCTAAACTGTTTCATGCACCTTGTCCAAAATGCTACATTCTCTTGCTACCTTATTTAAGTAAAATAAGTGTCCAAAATGACACAGGATGATGTTGAATTCAGGGCATTAACTCCCAAATGGGCCATCCCCATCCCCTATCTCCTGCACACCAGATCCCACAGTAACTGCTGGGGTGGGTGTGGAATGTCTCCAGGGAGGAGTAAGATATGTTCTTGGTTTTCTCCAAATGAAAGTCTTTTCACTATGAGTTTAATGGTAAATCAAATTGAATGTGAAGCTCATGTGCCCAAAAGCTAGGGGACCTTCCCCTCCACCCTAATTTCTACCCCAACCCCAAGATTCTATCTTGTATGAAGTTGTTCAACAATGAAACATACTAAGCCCTTTGTTTTAATGTAGAAGTGAAGGTATACACACACTATGCTGTGATTAGATAAACACGAATTATTGGTTTTATCAGTGGACCTGGATAAATCTGGATCACCCACCCCTCCCCTCCCCTCCCACTCTGCGTGAAATTCCACCTCCTTTTCAGTCAAGGCTCCCTGCATTTATTTTCCCTGGGAAATCTGGAATTTTCTTTGTTTTCCAGCCGGAGATGATTCCCTTGCAGAATCCTTTGTAGAAGATAGATGTCTGTTTTCTTCCTGGTTTAAACCATATTTATCACCAAAATAGTTTTTTTTTCAGCTTCCCTTCCATTCCATGTCAGTTTCTAAATTACAAGTTACCAAGTTGGTATTTGGGAGACAGCACTGTCCCTTCTTTTGCTGACTTCAGCTGCCTGCCACAGGATGTGCCTGTAGGTCAGACTTAAACCCAAAGCTTCAACAGTGCTATATGCAGAAGACTCCTTTGCTACACCCATAAAACACAGCCTGTTTTCCACATACAGTCAGTGTTTCCAGACACAGAATGTGCATGCCAAAGCAGCCTGGTGCCACCTAGGCCAGTTTTGGGCTGGAGACATTCACAATCCATTTCCCTCCAGGTGGAATATCAGAATGAAGGCATTGATGCTACACCTGTGATGTATGAGGACAACCGCCCACTCTTGGACATGTTCCTCCAGAAGCCCCTGGGACTGCTTGCACTTTTGGATGAGGAAAGTCGATTTCCCCAAGCAACTGATCAGACCCTGGTTGGTAGGTATCTTTTGTAAAAGGCATAATGCACTCAGAAGAGAACTTGGTTCATGTCATCAAATGAGCGTGGCTGAGCATTTTGGCCACCTGGTAGGCTATGCAAGTATAGGATCTATTTTTAATGCATTGAAATATTCAGCAAATGTCCTGATAGATTGTGTCTTAAAGCAAACCCATCACCAAGCCCTCCTCACACTCCTATTGCTGCCAACGTAAATACCTTTATCCTTTGTCAATTTCATTTTTTATACCTTCCTGTCCCTTATTTCCTATAACCAATAATTGCTTCTCCTCCTTTTCATACCCTTCTCTCCTATCTTTGCCTGGATCCCATCCACCTCTAGTCCAAGTTTGTATAGAAGACCCTTCTGGTCTCATGGCTTCTAGACTCATACTTACCCTCTCTACCCTGGACATCCCAGCTAATTTAGTCTTTCTAAAGCCACCTTTTCATTAGTTTACTATTGTCTGCGGCCTGCCAGTAAGACACCTCATCCTAGCATTAAAGGCCCTTTGTATTCTATCCCCGTTCCCTTTGTCCGTCTGCTTCTTCAGTCTTCAGTGTTGTATATGATCCCTTCCCTCGCTGAGATTGTGAGATATTTAGGGCAACAAAGCCCCAATCTTTGTATCCATTTAGTACTTAGCACAGATCCTCACACAGAGTAGGCTCTCAGTTACAACAGTAGCAAACATTGTTTATTGAGGGAGGAACAGAAAGCTTCAAGTCTTTTCCCCAGATAGGAAATTGATTGGTGGGAGAGATTCTCTTCAGGAGTTGACATTGTCACCTTCGGTGGTTTCCTTTTACCTATGAAATCATCACAAGTTGCCATGATAGGTTTAAACAAGGGTTGTTTGCCTTCTTCTGTGGGATATCTTTATGGTTCTAAAGCTAATTGGTCAGAGTTCTGGTGTCATCAGTGTCCGTGCTAGGAGTTCTTAGAACAAAACAAGATGTTAGGGCATCGCCTGACGCTAAAGACAAATACAAAACAACTAAACGAAGACTTGATGGTAAGCCCATTTCAACAGGGCATTTTTCACTACTGTTGTACATACAACGACACTATCAGACTGCTCTGAAATCCCTTATTTGGGGTCACTCCTGGCTCAAGGAGTGACCTTTTGTTTGAAGGAGCCAACAATTCTCATTGTAACTTTTAAACATGAAAATCCACACAGATAAATTTGAAGATAATCTGCGATGCAAATACTTCTGGAGGCCCAAAGGAGTGGAGCTGTGCTTTGGCATCCTGCACTATGCCGGAAAGGTGAGGCAAGTGTGTGTCATTAAACCTGAATTTGACAGGGGCCAGTGTCCATACTACCCTGTCTGTGCTGCTCACAAAATTTCTTGCAGGTTTCTTTTCTCCTTTTAATTCCTCTTGAACACCTAATCATAATTCCCAAACTTTCTCAGTGTGCTGCTCACAGAAAGTCGCCCCTGGTAAAGAAGCAGTTTCTCGCTGGGGTGACTATGGAGCTGCCATCTGCCTCCCACCTGAGGTTTGGCCCAGAAGTGACAGCTCTCCAGAGAGAGAACATAGTATAGCTTTCCCAGTGTTGAGCAGTGAATGTGCACATTAAAGTCATTTGGAAATGTGTAGGTAGCGGTGGAGGGTTCATATCACAGTGGGGCTCAGTTTTTAGCAGTTTAACTCTATGTGTCTTTAGGGAACCAAAAATGTCTAGATAAAAAGGGGAAAAAATTCACTTCATCATCCAGATATTAAGCTTTTATATCATTAACAGAAATTTCCACTTTTCATAACTTATGCCTCAGTCTCATTTCAAGTTCCTGAAGTAGAGTAGTGACTAATTCAGGAAACTCTCTAGTTCTGCAGCCAACAACTCATTGCTTGAGTTACTCTCAAAGGAGCCATTGGAATTATGGCTAATTGGTTCCGGGTGGGGGGGGGTGATCTGCTGAGGCCCTGGGTCCAAAAAAAATGGGTAGGAGTTCAATAAAAGGCATTTTGGATTATTTTGTTGATGTAAGATTTATTGAAATTATTTTTACTTTTTAAAAAAATTTATTTGTTTATTTTTTATTTTAGAGAGAGCACGCGTGGGGGAGAGGGGCAGAGAGAGAGAGAGAGAATTTTAAGCAGGTTTATGCTCAGTATGGGCCCAGTGCAGGGCTCAATCCCATGACCCTGGGATCATAACCCATGCTGAAATCAAGGGTCAGATGCTCAACTGACTGAACCACCCAGGCACCCTGAAATCATTTTTCATATTCATATCATAGTATTGAAATTAAGTATGCCTGACTGGAGGTTGGTTGAAAGGCAATTCTAATGTAAGTAGAGAGGATTGTTTTTCTCTCCACATAGTGCATAGTATCTATTTTGGATATTTGTTAGAAATTGCAACCCAGTTTTTACCCTTAGATCGTTCACTCACCTTAGCACTGATGTCTGCCCATATATTGATGTCCTTGACGTCTGAGATGCCCTTATCTAGCCTGCTCCCTCCTTTCCTATCCTCTTCCTTACACTTCCACTCTGTCTCCATGTCCTTTTATACTTACTTCCTATTCACCCATCTTCCCTTTCTCCCTCTTCTCCTTTCTTGATTTTAAGGGGCGGGAGATGGATAGGAAGGACCTTTTTCTTTCTGGACTCCTGTTCTTTTCTGAATTCATTTGTCACTCAATGCTTATTTCTCTGGAGTGTTCTTAAAATTTCTCTGACCTGGATCCCTCCTGTTCTGAGAACCAAAAATGGCTCAGCATCCCTGAGCGATCACATGCCGTGAGTACTTTGGGAAGCAACAACGGTACGGTGGGTATGGGCTCGGAGCCCAAAGTGTCTGGGTTTGGAAGCCTGCCTATCACTTGTGAAATGTGCATATTATTTCTTTTCTCTCTAGGACTCTGTTCACCCACCAGTAAAATGGGGATAATAATAGTGTTTACCTTATAGGATGGATGCTTTACATATAGTGACCAAAGATACAGTACCCAATGTATTTTCATTATTATTCTGATGTGATATGACTCTTTTTTTCAAAGAGCACCTGGACAAGAAGTTAAGATAAATTGGTGTGTCAGAAATTACATTTTTTTCCTCCTTATCTTGTGGACTGGATTTAAAAGCACAACTGTGTCAAGACAAATTCTGTACGTTGGTCGATTAATGACTGACCTCAGACAACTTACCAGTGTTGCTAGCAATGGATGATATCGGCTAGTTTGCTATTTGTTGTTTACATTGCAGGTATTATATGATGCTTCTGGGGTTCTTGAGAAAAACAGAGATACTCTACCTGCTGATGTGGTTGTAGTCCTGAGAACGTCAGAAAACAAGCTTCTTCAGCAGCTCTTCTCAATTCCTTTGACCAAAACAGGTACCTGGAGCCCCTGACCTCCCTTGGCCTGATGCTTCTACAAGCACTGCTGGAGTTTTCTTGTTAGTGTCCAAATACTGCCAGGGCTCCACTACTACCACTTTGAACTTTAAGCAGGGGTAAAGGTCTATTCAACCAAATTCATGAAAAGGAAAGTGATTGTTTCTTTTTCAAGTTAATTGCACAGCATCAGTGTATATATACTGGGCATACATACAGACACACACCTTTTATAACATTAACTCTTAGACTCCTCATTTCTCTGCCTGCCACCTTTCCCTCTTCATTTATAAAGCCATATGTAATCACTAATTTGTGCTAAGCACTCCAGGGTGGTCTCAGTTTACCTAGAGTTATTGGGAAGATTATTTCTGTTCACGTATGAACCTAAGTGGAGGGAATGTGGTGAATCCGAAGGTTATTCAGTCATGGGGTCCTCAGAGGTCACCTGGTCCAATTCACCACCCAGTCAATAACCCCACTCTCTTAACCAATTTAGAATAGGTCCATCACTGGCCTACGTGCCTGGCCTTTGCCCACTTAGAGTCAGCTTCTGCTTAATGGCTTCTGTTTATAGTTGTGCAGTCAGTTCTTAGGACAGGAGGCAGGAAACTAGGGCTGAAGAACAGAACTTCCCTGTCATTGCTATTTTGCCAAATAGGTTCCATTTGGGTCAAGTTCCTTTGATTTACCTGGGTTCTGCTGCCTTTGGCTGAGCAGCAGACCAGGTCTTCTCAAAGCTTTCCTCTCAAGGGCATTATGTTCCTGAAGGTATGTCTGGAAACAGCTGCATTATGCTTTTATGAAAGGAGGAGAGACCTCTTTGTCACTGTTCATAATTTCTTTTTCTTTCTTCCCTCACCCCTCTTGAAATCATTGGTGCCCGTGTGTAGTTTGGGGCCTTCGTCTGCTTAAAGAGAGTGGCTGCCAGGTCTGACTTAGCAACATGCAGAGGAATGAAAAGCTTGGCTAAGAAAAAAGCTACAGTCTACAACCTTTGCTTCATCTTAACTTGGAAAGAAAGTTGAAACCAGTTCTTAACTTTCTTCAAACATGCTCCTTTAAACAAAGATAGTAGGATGCCCATGAGAAGACTGGCCTCCAGCTTTCTTTCCAGACCTCCCTTGGGCAGAGCTGGGATTTTACTCATTATCTCCTTACGAAGATATCTACCCTCAAAAATTGTTTCTAAAGAGGTTGTTCATCCTACATTGAAGGTCAGAATATCAATCAAGCTGCTAAATTTTAAAACATCTATATCATTTATTTTTTGGTTTTAATGTATTAAAGCCTTTGAAGGTGGGAAAATTTTACTGGACAGGAATAGTTGTGTTGTTTTTGATAGAATTATAAATATCGGTTTCAGAGTGACCAGATGTGAGCTGAGCTGGGGCTTCCTCACCAGACACTTAGGTCTTATCAGGCAACTTATGTGCAGGGGCAAAGATACAGGCATCATTAAGACCCCTACTTTGTGCTCTTTGAAATTAAATTTATCTAAATGACTTGTCCGTTGGCATTTACACTCTCTCATAAATATAAGTAATGATTTGTCAAATCTGTTCACAACTTTGGAATTTCCAATTTTTCAACTGTTGGCAACATAAAAACAATTTCTCAGCCTGGGCCACTAGGTGGTGCTATGCAAGAAGTCAGGCTCTGAAGAAGCCTTCTGTTTGCCCTTGATCCGCCTACACGGGAAAGGAACAGGAACAAAGAGATAGCCTCTGCTTTTTTTTTTTTTTTTTCCTTCCTTTCTTTTTGATTTTTGCTTTTCTCTGAAAGAGTTTTTCTCCTATCTTGTAACTCTTTCTGAATCTTGCCTTCAAACTGTGTTCCACACGTCCTGGAGGAAATAGAAGTGAAAAAGAAGACTAGAAACAAACGTGTTTTCCTAACAAGCTTCCTTGTATTCCTGAGTCCCCTATATTGTGCATAATAATTTCTTTTGAAATCCTAAGCCTTATTTTCTTCACATTTTGAATATAATTAAGAAGCCGCAAAAACACATCAAAGCTAATAAGCATGATTTTATTTTCTTTTCCTGAAACTGCTCATGTAACAATGGCTTCAATCAACATTTATAGAATAGCTTCTAATAATAAGGCATCATTTAGGCAGCGAGGTGAATATAAAGATAAAATGACTTTGCTCTAAAGCAACTGGAACTTTCTTTTACCTTCACTTTCTATCTAGAATTTTTCTCCCTATGATGATATTTGCCCTCAAACATCAGTTCTAAAGAGATGTGCATCCAATGGTGAAGGTCAGAATATTAATTTTCTAAATTTTAAAACATCCATACTCTATATTTTTTGGTTTTAGTATATTACAGCCTTTGAAGGTGGGAAAACCTTACTGGACAGAAATAGTTCGTGCTGTTTTCACTGAAATTGCATATACTTGTTTTAGCATGTGCCCCTTATGAAAGCAGAAATGGTTTTCTGGCTGGAACCAAGGTCCCACATAACCTAGCATTTTGAAAATGAATATGCTGATATTTTCAGTGCACGAGAAACCATTTTCTTGGTTGTTTTTATTTTTATTTATCCTGCTTCAAACCCTTAAATACTTGTCTTATTAAAATGAAATGGGTTACTGTTCCGTGATCATAGATGTTATGGGAAGCTACTTTACAAACTTCTTTTAGGAGATGAACTGCAGAGAGGAAGGAGAAAAGTCAAAGTTGGGAAGCTTTGGAGGCTGTTAGCATCAGACTTTAAAAAGAGGTCCAGTGTTGGACTCCGGTTTTGGGAGAAGAGGATGTTGTAGGATGTTGGTAGTGCTCTGACTCCTGGTCTTGGTGGTGGTTACGAGTACTTTTGCTTTATAATCTGTTATGCTGTCCATGTGTTTTACACACTTTTCTGTACGTTCTATTTCATGATAGCACTTTTATTTTCCAAAAGATAGAGAAGACATCTTAAAATGCAAAGAAAAACTTTCATTTCTTTCCCTAAGATTTCCTATTCACTTAATTTGGGGTTTCCTGGTAGCCAGACCGCTGCAGCCTTTTGCTTTCAAATGCAGGCATCAGAGAGCTTCTGGCTGACATTCCTGTCCAGTTAAGTCAGCCTCCTCTGTCGGCTGCTGGGCAGGTAACAGTCCCTTCATTAGTGCATAGAAGAAGTATCGGTTGGTCTAATCTCTTATCAAGGTTGAGAGGACTAACCTCAATGTGTCTTTGTGTCAAACTGTAATAAAAATCAGAGAAAGTAATCCAGTTGACCTTTTCCTGTTTCCTGTACCCACCTTCCCATTCATGTTGTACATCCCCAAATACTGAAAAGGTTAAAAAAACATGGGGTGTGAAGTCACGAGGTGCAGGGCTCCTCCCAAATTTCTGTAGCCCCCTTGCCAGCGGCCCCTCCTGGCACATAGCTGCATCTGGTGAGAGAGATGCCTGTGCCTGATGACACTCCCATTCCAAGATACTCGGTTGGCGAATGGAGGCAGCTGCAGACAACATGGATTCTCAAACCTTCAGGACCACTCTCTTGCCTGTACATGGGCCACTTCAAACGTGGTGAAATTTTCTTTGTAATCCTTCCTCTCAATAGGAAATCTCTGAAGATTTCACGTGTGAAAATTTGATGTGGCAGCAACGTTGCTTTCTAACCCTTCAGCTGGGACTTTTCAAACTGAATGATCTAGGTGGAAAAACATTAAAAGGAAAGATGTTATAACAAGGTTTCATTGCATATTTCCTTGTTTGGGAAACATTCCGCTTGCTACTAATAAACTAGAGAAAAGTTCAAAAGGCTCAAGGGAAGAAAGAAAAGAGGAAGTTTCAAAAGGAACTTGAAGAATCCATTTCTGTCTTTGAATTGTGAATTCTGACTTCCAAATAGGAGTTTGGGGTTTTAAAGGAGTTAGGAACTGGGGAGAAACTAGAAAAACAAAAGTAGTGCCAAAGGGAATATTCTCTGAGCCTCAAAGTCTGGTTTTGCTTCAGAATCTAGAACTGAGTTTGGCTCTATTTTCTCCTGTCCAGGCTCCCCAGGTCTTTCCCTTGGAATTTGATGTGAAGTGAAAATCAACAGTAAAGTCTCTTTATCTTGACTTCCATTGGTTCCTCCTTTTATTCGGATGGGGGTGGGTGGGCAAGATGAGCTCCCACATTATATCTGCAAAGGATTCCAGCACCATGATGGCTGAAATATTTGATTGTTCCTGATTCTGTAACTTACAAATTGGGCATTCAGCTCTTAAGAGGATGCCTTTTGGTAACTGTCTCTCAGAGTTTTCATTTTTCACTTCCATGCTGGTTTCTCCTCCATGCTGGAAGTTCAGAAAATGGGTCTGGCAGGATGAGCTGACTCCAAATGATGAGGTTCCAGGGTCACAGCCATAGGCAGTGCTTGCCTCCTCTGAAACAGCAGCTCTAATGAGCCAATCCTGTCAGGAAGCCCTGAGGGGTGAGTTCTTTCTCACACAGAGGCCTGCTTCTTTCTGTTTAAGAATGTATTTCAGTCAGTAGATAATTATATATTTAGCATCTATCTAGATATGGTGTTATACATAGTCCTTTCTGGAAGGAATAAGAGAAAATCTCAGCCTGAATAGTCAGGGACAGATAGTGCGGATCCTAAAATGTATAAAGGATACACAAAAGAAATGTAAATTATGAATAGGCATGTAAATCAATACTTGGGGACAATATAAGCACTGAGTCTATACAAGTAAAAATAGAAGGAAAAGTCATGGAAATATCATGTGTTGATTGAGGTAAAACTTCTTTTAACTATAAAGACTTCTTGGAAGAGGTTTTTGTTTTGTTTTTTGTTTTGTTTGTTCGTTTTAATGTAGAGTAGAGAAAATTGAGCAGTCTGGGAGTAATGAGGCATGCTAAGCCAGGGTCTACAGCACTGGAAAGGAGAGGTAGGCAGCGGGATGATTAAGTGAACAGAATGCGAGGAAAGGACTCAGGGCAGAGGGAAGGAAGCAAGATGGAGAAATGATAGCAGTCTGTTGAGCCAAGAGTGGGCTTCTGATGCCTTTTGAAACAGTGTGGGTGGTCAAGTCAGGCTTCTAAAGAGAACAGTTTCAGGGTGACAAAGGAAACTTATACAGGGGTGTTAAAGACTGACTAGGAGAGCCAGGGTGCTCCCATGTGTCTCTGTGGAACTGTGTATGAGTAGATGCTCAATAAATACTTCTACATTCTACTTTTTTTTTTAAGTTTATTTATTTATTTTGAGAGAGAGAGAGAGAGTATGGTGGGGGGGGGCAGAGAGAGAGGGAGAGAGGGAGAGAGAGAGAATCTCATGCAGGCTCCACTCTGTCATCGCAGAGAACAATGTGGGGCTCAAACCCACCAACCTGAGATCATGACCTGAGCTGAAGTTGGATGCTTAATCGACTGAGCTACCTAGGTGCCCCTACATTCTACATTAAGACCTAGCATCCATTTTGAGTTAATTTTTGGTGAGGTGTAAGGTTGAAGTTCATTTTTTTTCTGTATGTCCAGTTCTAAAACGTTTGAAATGACTATCCTTTCTCCATTGAATTACTTTAGCATTTGTCAAAAATCAGTGGTTATATTTGTGTGGGTCTGTTTCATTGATCTATGTATGGAATTCTTCAATACCACATTGTCTTTACTATTGTAGCTTTATAATAAATCTTTATTTATTTTTTTTCAATATATGAAATTTATTGTCAAATTGGTTTCCATACAACACCCAGTGCTCATCCCAAAAGGTGCCCTCCTCAATACCCATCACCCACCCTCCCCTCCCTCCCACCCCCCATCAACCCTCAGTTTGTTCTCAGTTTTTAAGAGTCTCTTATGCTTTGGCTCTCTCCCACTCTAACCTCCTTTTTTTTTTTTTTCTTCCCCTCCCCCATGGGTTTCTGCTAAGTTTCTCAGGATCCACCTAAGAGTGAAAACATATGGTATCTGTCTTTCTCTGTATGGCTTATTTCACTTAGCATCACACTCTCCAGTTCCATCCACGTTGCTACAAAGGGCCATATTTCATTCTTTCTCATTGCCACGTAGTGCTCCATTGTGTATATAAACCACAATTTCTTTATCCATTCATCAGTTGATGGACATTTAGGCTCTTTCCATAATTTGGCTATTGTTGAGAGTGCTGCTATAAACATTGGGGTACAAGTGCCCCTATGCATCAGTACTCCTGTATCCCTTGGGTAAATTCCTAGCAGTGCTATTGCTGGGTCGTAGGGTAGGTCTATTTTTAATTTTTTGAGGAACCTCCACACTGTTTTCCAGAGTGGCTGCACCAGTTTGCATTCCCACCAACAGTGCAAGAGGGTTCCCGTTTCTCCACATCCTCTCTAGTATCTATAGTCTCCTGATTTGTTCATCTTGGCCACTCTGACTGGCGTGAGGTGATATCTGAGTGTGGTTTTGATTTGTATTTCCCTGATGAGGAGCGACGTTGAGCATCTTTTCATGTGCCTGTTGGCCATCTGGATGTCTTCTTTAGAGAAGTGTCTATTCATGTTTTCTGCCCATTTCTTCACTGGGTTATTTGTTTTACGGGTGTGGAGTTTGGTGAGCTCTTTATAGATTTTGGATACTAGCCCTGTGTCCGATATGTCATTTGCAAATATCTTTTCCCATTCCGTTGGTTGCCTTTTAGTTTTTTTGGTTGTTTCCTTTGCTGTGCAGAAGCTCTTTATCTTCATAAGGTCCCAGTAGTTCATTTTTGCTTTTAATTCCCTTGCCTTTGGGGATGTGTCCAGTAAGAAATTGCTATGGCTGAGGTCAGAGCGGTCTTTTACTGCTTTCTCCTCTAGGGTTTTGATAATTTCCTGTCTCACATTAAGGCCTTTATCCATTTTGAGTTTATTTTTGTGAATGGTGTGAGAAAGTGGTCTAGTTTCAACCTTCTGCATGTTGCTGTCCAGTTCTCCCAGCACCATTTGTTAAAGAGACTGTCTTTTTTCCATTGGATGTTCTTTCCTGCTTTGTCAAAGATGAGTTGGCCATACGTTTGTGGGTCTAGTTCTGGGGTTTCTATTCTATTCCATTGGTCTATGTGTCTGTTTTTGTGCCAATACCATGCTGTCTTGATGATGACAGATTGGTAGTAGAGGCTCAAGTCTGGGATTGTGATGCCTCCTGCTTTGGTCTTCTTCTTCAAAATTACTTTGGCTATTCAGGGCCTTTTGTGGTTCCATATGAATTTTAGGATTGTTTGTTCTAGCTTCGAGAAGAATGCTGGTGCAATTTTGACTGGGATTGCATTGAATGTGTAGATAGCTTTGGGTAGTATTGACATTTTGACAGTATTTATTCTTCCAATCCATGAGCATGGAATATTTTTCCATTTCTTTATATCTTCTTTGATTTCCTTCATAAGCTTTCTATAGTTTTCAGTATACAGATCTTTTACATCTTTGGTTAGATTTATCTCTAGGTATTTTATGCTTCTTGGTGCAATTGTGAATGGGATCAGTTTCTTTATTTGTCTTTCTGTTGCTTCATTATTAGTCTATAAGAATGCAACAGATTTCTGTACATTGATTTTGTATCCTGCAACTTTGCTAAATTCATGTATCAGTTCTAGCAGACTTTTGCTGGAGTCTATCAGATTTTCCATGTATAATATTATGTCATCTGAAAAAAGTGAAAGCTTGACTTCATCTTTGCCAATTTTGATGTATTTGATTTCCTTTTGTTGTCTGATGGCTGATGCTAGAACTTCCAACACTATGTTAAACAACAGCGGTGAGAGTGGGCATCCCTGTCGTGTTCCTGATCTCAGGGAAAAAGCTCTCAGTTTTTCCCCGTTGAGGATGATGTTAGCTGTGGGCTTTTCATAAATGGCTTTTATGATGTTTAAGTATGTTCCTTCTATCCTGACTTTCTCTAGGGTTTTTATTAAGAAAAGTTGCTGAATTTTGTCAAATGCCTTTTCTGCATCGATTGACAGGATCATATGGTTCTTCTCTTTTTTTTTGTTAATGTGATGTATCACGTTGATTGATTTGCGAATGTTGAACCAGCCCTGCATCCCAGGAATGAATCCCACTTGATCATGGTGAATAATTCTTTTTATATGCCGTTGAATTCAATTTGCTAGTATCTTATTGAGAATTTTTGCATCCATATTCATCAGGGATATTGGCCTGTAGTTCTCTTTTTTTAATGGGTCTCTGTCTGGTTTAGGAAACAAAGTAATACTGGCTTCATAGAATGAGTCTGGAAGTTTTCCTTCCCTTTCTATTTTTTGGAATAGCTTGAGAAGGATAGGTATTATCTCTGCTTTAAACGTCTGGTAGAACTCCCCTGGGAAGCCATCTGGTCCTGGACTCTTATTTGTTGGGAGATTTTTGATGACTGATTCAATTTCTTTGCTGGTTATGGGTCTGTTCAAGCTTTCTATTTCCTCCTGATTGAGTTTTAGAAGAGTGTGGGTGTTTAGGAATTTGTCCATTTCTTCCAGGTTGTCCAGTTTGTGGGCATATAATTTTTCATAGTATTCCCTGATAATTGTTTGTATCTCTGAGGGATTGGTTGAAATAATTCCATTTTCATTCATGATTTTATCTATTTGGGTCATCTCCCTTTTCTTTTTGAGAAGCCTGGCTAGAGGTTTATCAATTTTGTTTATTTTTTCAAAAAACCAACTCTTGGTTTCATTGATATGCTCTACAGTTTTTTTTAGATTCTATATTGTTTATTTCTGCTCTGATCTTTATGATTTCTCTTCTTCTGCTGGGTTTGGGGTGTCTTTGCTGTTCTGCTTCTATTTCCTTTAGGTGTGCTGTTAGATTTTGTATTTGGGATTTTTCTTGTTTCTTGAGATAGGCCTGGATTACAATGTATTTTCCTCTCAGGACTGCCTTCGCTGCATCCCAAAGCGTTTGGATTGTTGTATTTTCATTTTCGTTTGTTTCCATATATTTTTTAATTTCTTCTCTAATTGCCTGGTTGACCCACTCATTCTTTAGTAGGGTGTTCTTTAACCTCCATGCTTTTGGAGGTTTTCCAGACTTTTTCCTGTGGTTGATTTCAAGCTTCATAGCATTGTGGTCTGAAAGTATGCATGGTATGATCTCAATTCTTGTATATTTATGAAGGGCTGTTTTGTGACCCAGTATGTGATCTATCTTGGAGAATGTTCCATGTGCACTCGAGAAGAAAGTATATTCTGTTGCTTTGGGATGCAGAGTTCTAAATATATCTGTCGGGGGGCCTGGATGGCTCAGTCGCTTAAGCGGCCGACTTCGGCTCGGTCATGATCTCACAGTCCGTGAGTTCGAGCCCCTCGTCGGGCTCTGTGCTGACAGCTCAGAGCCTGGAGCCTGCTTCAGATTCTGTGTCTCCCTCTCTCTCTGACCCTCCCTTGTTCATGCTCTGTCTCTCTCTGTCTCAAAAATAAACATTAAAAAAAAATTAAAAAAATATATGTGTCAAGTCCATCTGATCCAATGTATCATTTAGGGCCCTTGTTTCTTTATTGACTGTGTGTCTAGATGATCTATCCATTGTTGTAAGTGAAGTGTTAAAGTCCCCTGCAATTACCACATTCTTATCAATAAGGTTTCTTATGTTTGTGAGTAATTGTTTTATATATTTGGGGGCTCCCCTATTCGGCACATAGACATTTATAATTGTTAGCTCTTCCTGATGGATAGACCCTGTGATTATTATATAATGCCCTCTTCATCTCTTGTTACAGCCTTTAATTTAAAGTCTAGTTTATCTGATGTAAGTATGGCTACTCCAGCTTTCTTTTGACTTCCAGTAGCATGATAAATAGTTCCCATCCCCTCACTCTCAATCTGAAGGTGTCCTCAGGTCTAAAATGAGTCTCTTGTAGACAGCAAATAGATGGGTCTTGTTTTTTTATCCATTCTGATACCCTATGTCTTTTGGTTGGCGCATTTAGTCCATTTACATTCAGTGTTATTATAGAAAGATACGGGTTTAGAGTCATTGTGATGTCTGTAGGTTTCATGCTTAGAGCGATGTCTCTGGTACTTTGTCTCACAGGATCCCCCCTAGGATCTCTTGTAGGGCTGGTGTAGTGGTGACGAAAAAAATACGGAACGCTTCACGAATTTGTGTGTCATCCTTGCGCAGGGGCCATGCTAATCTTCTCTGTATCGTTCCAATTTTAGTATATGTGCTGCCGAAGCGAGCACTATAATAAATCTTTAAACAGGTAGTGCAATCCATCCAAGTTTATTCTTTTTAAAAAATTTTTTTTAATGTTTATTTATTGTGAGAGACAGAACATGAGTGGGGGAGGGCCAGAGAGAGAAGGAGACACAGAATCTGAAGCAGGCTCCAGGCTCTGAGCTGTCAGCACAGAGCCTGACATGGGGCTTGAACCCACGAACTGTAAGATCATGACCTGAGTTGAAGTCAGATGTTTAACTGACTGAGCCAGCCAAGCACCCCAATCTTTTTCAAAATTGTTTTGGCTATTTCAGTTCCTTTGCCTTTCCATATAAAATGTAAAAGTAATTTGTCTATATCTGTACAAAATCCTGCTACAATTTTGACTGGAATTGCATGAAATCTACACATCAATTTGAGAAGAATTGACATCTTTATTAAGTCTTTCAATCCACAAACACAGTATGTCTATTTATTTAGATCTTAGTTGATTTATTTCATCATTACAGTTGGCCCTTGAACAACATAGGTTTGAACTGCACGGGTCCACTTGTGTGCAGATTTTTTTCAATAAATGTAGTACAGTACTGTAAATGTAGTTTCTCTTCCTTATAATTTTCTTGGTAATATTTTCTTTTCTCTAGCTTACTTTATTGTAAGAATACAGCATATAATACATATAACGTACAAAATATGTGTTAATCGACTGTTTTAATTTATTCATTAAGGCTTCCAGTCAACAGTAGCCTGTTAGTAGGTAAGTTTTGGGGGAATCAAAAGTTACATATGGATTTTTGATTGTGTAGGGGATTGGTGCTCCAACCCCTGTGTTGTTCAAAAGTCAGCTGTGTTTTGTTTCGGATCCTGTACATGTTTTTGTTAGATTTCTTACCTAAGTATTTCAGTTTTTGGAGCTAGTACACTTTTTTTGCTTGTTTGTTTTCAGTTGTTTGGCTAGTATACAGAAATATCATTGATTTTTTGAGGATTGACTTCACCCACAAACTTGCTAAATTCGCTTGTTAGTTCTAGGAGTTTTGTTTTGTTTTTTTAGATTCCTAGGGATTTTCTACATAGACAGTCATGTTGTCTATAAATAGGAATGTGTATTTTTCTTTTCAGTCTTATGCCTTTATTTCTTTTGCTTGCTTTATTTCACTGGCTAGGACTTCCAGTATAATGTTGAATAGAAGTGAGAAGAGGAAACATCCTTGCTTTGTTCCTGATCTTGCAGGGATGCATTGTGTCTTACACCACTGTGTATGATGTTAGGTGTAGGTTTTATGTAGGATAACTTGTACTTGCTGATCCATCTCTCTGCAATGTTTTCCCTCAAAACATACCTATGACTAGCTTCTTCAATTTCACTAGGTGTTTTATCAAAATCTGCTTTCCCTGTTAAAATTTTCACCTACTCAATATTTTATATCCCCATTTCCTGTTTTATTTTTCTCCTTAGCACCTGTCACTACCTTATATAGCATATACACTTCTTTATCTTATTTATTTTCTGCCTCCACCATAATGTAAGTTCCAAGATGGCAGGGATTTTTGTCTGGTTTGTCCATTACTGTGTCCTCCCTGATATAAAATGGTCATTCAATATATGTTTGGTGAATAAATAGATGGGTGAACCAAACCTATTCCCATTTCTGTCTTCCTTCTAATCGAAATGACTCAACTATCCCTACCCTTATTACAGGTCAGCTCTCCACTTGTCCTCTGCCTTCCTTCCCCTTTCACTTTCACAAGGACTTTCATCATGCAGTTATTCCTCATCTCTTCTGCATCATCTGTTTATTCCTCATAATGTGACCATTCTCATCAACACAGTGTCTTCCATCTTTTTGACTTCTTGTTACAAATCGAATTATGTTCCCTCCAAAACATATGTTGGAGTCCTAAGCTCCATTACTTCAGAATGTGACCTTATTTAGAAATAAGGTCTTAGCAGAAGTAATCAAGGTAAAATGAAGTCATCAAGGTGGGCCCTAATCCAACATGACTGGTGCCCATATAAAAAAAGAAGACTTTGGACATAGGGAGAGTGCTGTATGAAAATGAAGGCAGATAGTAGGGTGATGCTTCTCTCACCTGAACCTCTTAACTAAATTCTGTTTCTACTCTTACCTTTTACAGTCTAACAGCTAAACCACAGTCTTTCCAAAAACGTAACTCTGATCATCTGATTCCTTTTCTTAAAACCTCCGATGGCCCCTTATCACATGTAGAATAAAATCCAAATTCCTTTCCTTTTCTACGAACTCTTACATGGTCCGTCCCTGCCCTTCTCTCTGTCCCTGTCTCTTGAACTTTTACCCTTCACTCTCTGTCTTCATTCTGTTCCTCAGATATTCCAAGTCTTGTTCCTGACTCTGCAACTAGCTGCTCAGTCTGCCTGGAACATTCTTTCTCCAAATCTTTACAGGTCTGTTTCCATCTTGTGATCCAGAATCCTGCTCAAATATCACCTCCAAAGAGAGGCCTTCTCTGTCCACCCAGTGGAGAGTGGCCCCACACTTCCACACTAACTCTGTTATACTACCCTGTATAACTATCTCCGTTGGGATCTGACGTTGTCCTGTCCTATCTGTATATCACCCTCCTTCCCCAATCCCCAGTGCTAGACTGTAAGCTCCTTGAGAGCAGAGACCTTATTAGTCTTTTTTTTTTTTTTTAACCATGGTATATCCAGGACCCAGAGCAATGCCCAGCGCATAGTAAGTCCTCAATAAATCTTTGTTAAATAACTTGGTAACTCCTGCAAGGTAGAAACTAAAGCTGAAATCCAAATCTTGGCTCTGAATTTACTCTGTATTTAGAGAAAATTTAAGACTCTGTATTAATTTACTAGGGCTGCCACAATAAGGCACTACAAATAAACAGTGGTTTAACCAAGAGAAATTTATTGTCTCACAGTTCTGCAATCTAGAAGTCCAAGATTAAACTGTCGAGAAGTTTGATTTCTTCTGATGCCTCTCTCCCTGACTTGCAGATGGCTGCCTTCTCAGTATTCTCACGTGGTCACCCCTTGGTCTCTGTGTATATTGTGTACCCCAATCTCCTCTTCTTATGAGGATACCAGTCATACTGGATTAGGGCTCACCCATATGACCTCATTTGACTTTAATCACCTTTTAGACGTCCTATCTCCAAATGCAGTCACATTCTGAAGTATTGGGGGTTAGGATGTGAACATATGAATTTGAGTGGGAGGGGGCGATACAGTGCAACCCGTAACAGGTCACTAAGAGCTGAGGGAGCTGTTCAATATAAGCCTGTTACCTATGGGACACATGGGGGCCACCACCTTTCCGCATAAGCCCCAGGGACAGCTGTAACCTGCCAGAGAGTGTTTGCAGCCTCACCCAGTCAGGGAAGGAGAGCTCTGCTCTCTCCCCTTTCCTTTCTCCCTTTTTCCACACCAGAGGAACTATCTAGAGAAGAGAGAAGACTTCCTCAAGCCATGAGAGCCATCAATCCAGCCTGGAAGGAAAGGGAGAGTGGGGGGAAAAAGCTTTGAATTGATATGATATCAAAAGTTAAAAACAAATAAGAATGAATCTTCAAAACCAAAAGAAATATTTAATAACAGGAAATATCTGAAAATCTATGAATGGGGCAGAAATATGGTTAAGAGAACTGCCATCCTCACAGAAGGGTAGGAAAGCGTGGGTGGGGGAAGTGACAGGAAAAGGTGATATGTTTTTTGTGTATCCCCAATGAATTGAGATGCCTCAGTATGCTGATTTCATGCTCCAGGCACAGCAGAGAACCACAAAGTTTTCTGTATATGTGACCCTAGGAGGCTGGCAGTTTCCTCCCAGCACCAGCCTGGAGTGGGCGAGAGTCAGATTCTTGTCTCAGGAATAGGGCAAGTGACACGGAGGGTCACTCATGAATAACAGAAATAGCAAATGGTAATTACATGGGCTCTTCATCTCCAACAATCTGTAATCAGAACTGCAGTTCAGTGCTTGGTCTACCCAGCTGTGCAGTTCTGTCTCATGTAACCGTCTTGTGTACCTGAAAAGACTGTTAGCCCTGTGAGAACAGAGACCACGTCTTCTATTTTATGCATATGTATAGCATATGGTTGGGACTGTTTACAGTACTTCACAGCTCCACGCCATTGCCCACATGAGTTCTGCTTTCTGGAGTTACTTCTGTCCCCCACCTCCACACTCATCACCACACCTTCCATCATTCCCCCTCTCCTGCTTCCTAATCCTAATCTCCCAAACTCTGCCCTGACCTCACCTCCTTCAGGAAATTTTGGGTTGGGTCCAACTCCTTGCATCAGTGGAATGTAAATTCCATGAGGAAAGGATTTTGTCCATTTAGTTAGGTCCTCTTTCTAACTCCTAGAGAAGCCGCTGGCACCTACGAGGTGTTCATTTGACTCTGTTCAGGCAGAGAGTGCAGTTTGTGACCAGAATTTCCTGGTAGTCCTAAGAGCACTGGAAGCGTGTTGGAAATATGGGTCATCCCATGGTTTATGGTGTTAGCTGGAAGCCCACCATCATTGGACATCTATTTAACAAGTTGTGAAATTCGGAGAAGAACTTCCATTTAGAATTCTGTAATCTGAATCTAGAAGAACAAGTATGAAGCCCTGTTTGGACTCGGGACCCAGAGAAGTACAGATGTGATTGCAGAGAAGTACAGATGTGATTGGAATCTGAAATGGATCGCTAGCCCCCTTCCAGGCTGCAGTGGGCAGGATGGGGACTTTCCCAGAAGCAAAGAGCACACAGTTGACTAAAGTATAAACTGTACCAAGAAGCATGAGATCCACTTACTTGCTCAGAAATGTGGCTGCCCTGGGGGCTGTGGGTGACGTGTGGCCACAATCTGTGCTGCCTCGGGGAGGTTCCATGAAGGACAGCATCCTCCTCTGCCTTCTGTCCTGGCAACAGCTGGACAGCTGCAGGAGAAACCTCACACCTTTTCAGCCCTTGCCTAGAAGAATCTTTGATTTTCTTTGTTAGACTTATTGAAGCCAAGATGCAGGCATAGTGTGGTTGCGGTGGTAAGATAGCGTATCTTGTAATTCTTGTTGTGTTTTTTCCCCTACCCCTGAATGCTTTTAGGTTTTGAGTTTGCATTCTCCAAGTGCTGTTTTCTTTATGTTTAAATGTAAGCAGCTTAAGTGTTTCATTCCTTTTTAAAAATCTACTTTTAGTTTCTTCTAGCCCATCAGCTGTGGTGGAGTAAAGAGCCCTGGGCCATAAGTCAGGAGACTTAGATGTCGATTGGTACTTTGCATCCCTCATGTTTAATTCTCTGAACCAGCTTCCCACCTGTACATTGAGGGGTTTGCATGAAGGACCTCCCCTGATTAGATGGAACCTTAAAGTCAGACAAACCCCTAATAATCTCTAGCCCAAACCTTCAGTCTGGAGTTTGAAAGCTCTCACTGGGCTCTGTTTTGTTTTTCGATCTGTAGAACCATGCTGTCCAGTGGGGTGTAAAATGTTCTAATACCACATTTTAAAAAGCAAAAAGAAACAGGTTGTCTTTGTTTGTTCAGGATGCTATAACAAAATACCACAGACTGGATGGCTTATAAATAACAGAAATTTATTTCTCATGGTTCTGGAGGCTGGAAAATCCAAGCTCAAGGTGCCAGCAGATTTAGTGTCTGGTAAGAGCCCGTTTCCTGGTTCACAGAGCCTTTCTACTGTGTTCTTGTATAATGGAAGGGTCAAGGGAACTCTCTGGGGTTTCTTTTGTAAGGATGCTGATCCATTCATGAGGGCTCTGCCTTCTTGAATCATGTAACCACCTCTCACAGACCGCCACCTCCCTGCTCAGAAACCTGGGTGCATGTGTATATCATCACATATGAATGGGGGTTAGGATTTCATATATGAATGGGGGGACATAAACAGTCAGTCTGTAGCACAGGTGAAGGTGCAATGATTTTAATAATATACCTTTACTCAATATATCACAAATATTATTCAACATGTACTCAATATAAATCTTACTAATGTGATATTTTACTTTTTTGTTGCGTGGAGTTCCCGAAATCTGGTATGTATTTTGTACTTATGACACATCCTAATTTAGACTAGCCACATTTTCACGTGCACAGTACCCACCATATTGCATAGCTGTAGCTCTAAAGAAGCACTGCCCTGGCCACAAAAGTGCCTGCTTTCTAAGAGAAGTGCAGAAATGCCAAAGAGCTCTTCTTGCTGGTCCTCCCAAGGAAAGTAAATTCTTGTTGCTTCATAAAATAATATTTTATTGTATCCAGATTAATGTTTTTCTGTGTAGGAGAGAAATTACCCTTCTGGATTTGCAGAGTTCCAGTTCCACAAACTTCTAAAATTTCCCTTGATTCTCTTTGCAGGGATAGAAATATTGCTATATTATCAGTAGTAAGAGCAGTGTTGCCTGAAATGTGTTGCATGCAGCACTAGGTTTGTGGGATGTGAAGAGGTGTGAGGGGAATAAGAGATTTCCATGGTCAGAAAGTGTAGGAATACTGATTGTGAAAATCCAATACATATCTTTATTGCAGAAATACTAAGAGATGCCTCTCTCATGTATAGGGCTTCCAAAACCAATAAGATGCTTTTTGTGGAAAGCATCTTGAGGATCAGGAGTCAAGTGGGACTGAGGCAATGCCAGGCAGAGAATTTTCTCCCCGACTTTCTTTTCCAGGGCAACCTTGCCATGTGGGTCTTAAATCCATTCCCAAAAGTTCCTTGTGCTTTCTTAACTCCAGGGCCCCTGCTGATGCTATGTTCTTGAGAAAGAAAAACTGAGCTCAATAATGAGTTGTGATAATGGCTCTAATATTGGGAGCGTTAGTATCTGTTGTGAATCAGAGCCACTATCTTTCCTCAACACATTTTAATAGTTCTTTCATAGGTCCTAAATGTGACAGTGAATGTACATTTTATTTTAAAGTGGCCGTTCAATTTAGAGACATTTTGTTTTATTTCTTTAATGATCCTGTCAAGTATAGCAAATGTGGCAGCTGTGATGTTTTTCAAATGGTCAAAAATGCAAGAAAAGTAAATTCTGCTTCTCTCGGCCAGCATCCTTCACATTCATAGAAAAGAAATATGTTCCCATTTAAGATGAAAGGTTCTTTGCTTTCATTTCATAGCTCATATTGGAGAAAAAGTCTCAAGGCCATTTACAGTTTATTAATTTATCCCACTATAAAATCTCTTTATAATGGGGCTTTCAGGTCATTTTAACCCTCCTCCTCCCTTCTCTTACTAAAAGATAACTCCAGGCATTTCAAATCAAATGAATTAGAAACAAAGCCATTATAATTATAATTATAATCTCTACACTGAGAGGTGGATCACAATTTAACACTTTTTCCCCAGGAATTTGGGTCATATTAATAGAAATTGTAGTTTTCTCTTTAGAATACAAGACCAGCTTCTGACAGTCTGGTCCATATGTTAGATGCATATAAAAGTTAATCATCTTGCTCTGGTGCCAGCTTGTGTGTGAAGAAAAGCTGTAAACCACAGCTGTATGGAGTAACAATTGTGAACTTTACTGGCTTGCACATGTGAGACGTCAGTAAACTAAGTAAAATGTCACTTTACGGAACTGGAGAGTTGGAAGTGGGAGAGAGGATCTCTAAGATTTCATTAAGGTTTGTACTTAGTAGAGTTCATTCCATTCTTTACATTTCACAAGGATAGTTCAAGTTACACAAACCCTGAATCAGCTGTTTTCCAGATGACTAGGTTTGGCTTAGCCACAACAATAGTGATCCCACAACAGTGGGATCACCGGGTGGTTGACCTGGTTTGGTGTGTGAATGATAAAAAAAATCCAGATATCATCTAACATCAGTTGTGTTCAATCAGTTTGGCCAGGCCGCAGTCCCATCAATTACTCAGTAGTCTGCCTTGAATATGATAAAAAAAACTCGGAAACTACTGTAAAATCTTAAATTAGGCCATCCTAGTTGATGGACCGTCTTAGTGTTGACTGCGCAGTGCTGTGTACTGCTGATAGCCAACTTTGGGCAAGAAACTTGAATACCCTTTGCCTCAGTTTCCTTTCTTTGTGGATTGGACACCCAGCCCACAGGACTGTCACATCAAATAATGCTTTTCAACCACTTAGCACATATCTACTACACTGTAAACATTCAGTAAATGTTAGTATTTAAGAATTGTTAGCTCTTCTAGGGAAGTCTGGGTGGCTCAGGCTGTTAAGTGTCTGACTTCATCTCAGGTTGTGATCTTGCCATCCTGGGTTTGAGTCCGATGTTGGGCTCTGTGCTGACATCTCAGAGCCTGAAGCCTCCTTTGGATTCTGTGTCTCCCTCTCTCTCTGCCCCTCCCTCACTCATGCTTTGTCTGTCTTGCTCTCAAAAATAAATGAACATTAAAAAACATTTTTTTAAAGATAATATTACATTATGTGGTCTTTCTGTTGAGAATTTCTGATTTCTGTATTTTAAAAATAATATCTTAATGGGGCACCTGAGTGGCTCAGCCAGTTAAACGTCTTACTCTTGACTTTCGCTCAGATCATGATCTCCTGGTTTGTGAGTTCAAGCCCCAGATTGGGCTCCGTGCTGACGCTGTGGAGCCTGCTTGGGATTCTCCTTCTCTCCCTCTGTCTGCCCTTCTCCTGCTATGCTCTCTCTCTCTGTTTCTCTCAAAGTAAATAAACTAAAAAAAATAAAATGTTAAAAAAATATAAAAATAATATCTTAATAAATGGGAGAGAATAAAATAAACCCTCAGATCTTATATCCTCAGTTTGTTTTCTAGTCAAACAACCCAGCATTTAATAAGGCTCTAGGCAATAGAAAATTGGATATTCTATAAAACTCCCAATTAACCAGAATCCCTAATTAATAACATTTTTGTAAATCTCAAAATGTATGCTGAAAAGATTGTCTCTGAGTCAGGTGATTTGGCTTAAACCAAAACTCCTTGGTCACGTAGGCCCTCTGGGGGTTCCATGTGGCTCCAATCAATCCCCTATACCAGCAACATCTGCATCTCTACTCACCACTGAAACTCTGTTAACCGTAAGTTTAATAGGAACACTTTGTTCCCAAAGCTCAATAAACATTTGTCCAGCCCTCTGGATGATGAAACCCAGATACAAAGAAATTAAGTAACTCATTCAAGCACTCCTAACCAGTAAGGGGCAGACCTGAGACAAACCTCAGGTGGTTTGACACCAGAACTCACAATCCTAACCACTTCACCTCTGTAATCCAGACCTCCAGTAGTTTGAGCAAAGGGTCTGAAATATGAAAGTAACATGGCATGGACAGAAACCAGCAAAATAGGTTATGTGGAGGGAAGTGAGGTGTACTGGGGCCTGCTCCTAAAGAGTATTGGATGTAATGTTAAATAAAAATTTAATGCTATGCAATTTATTCACTCATTCAGTCATGTATTATTTGAGTGCTTACTCTTTGCTAAGTTTACCACTGGGTAGAGAGTGGTAAATAGAATAGACTTAGTGCCCTCCCTCATGGACCTTATACTCCAGTGAGAAGAAACAGTGTTAATTAGATTCATGGATACCTTTCAGTGTTCCATCAACGAACATCTTTAGCTTTGATGAGACATTCTCTAGAAACACTTAACCCATAAATCTGTTTCATTCAGATTCATTACACATCCATGGTGCTACATAACTCTGCAAAATGATTCACAGTCCATTGCTTATCTACTTGGGATAATGAGCCTTGGTGTTCTTGGATGACTGAGGAAGAACATGTGATACTGAAGTTTGACAGAAAATGGTAGATATGATCCATCTCTAGAAGGCAAGGGTAGAAGTCGTCTAAAATGTGGTGGTGCATTGAGCATCTTCAGTGAACATTTTTCTTTAGCATCTACTACGTGTAGGGCACTTTCCAAGTCTTTAGCAGGTGCTGAAGAAATCTTTTTTGATGAGACAGTCTCCAGAAACATTAAACTTTGATTGAGAATAGAAATAGTTAGTGCCTGGCCTCGCTTGTAATCTCTATAAGGAATCATTTCTAAAGATAAATCCCAGGGGCGCTTGGGTGGCTCAGTCAGTTAAGTGTCCGACTTCAGCTCAGGTCATGATCTTGCAGTCTATGAGTTCAAGCCCCACATCAGGCTCTGTGCTGACAGCTCTGCGCCTGGAGCCTGCTTCAGATTCTGTGTCTCCCTCTCTCTTTGCTCCTCCCCTGCTCACACTGTTTGTCTGTCTGTCTCTCTCTCTCTCAAAAATAAACTTAAAAAAATTTTTTAAAGATAAATCCTACGTAAAGTAGAATATTTATATTGATTTGAAAGGACTCGGACACATGTATACTGACTAGCTGCAGCCTCTAGAATTAGCAGACTTGTTATGCTTGTGGAATTACTTCATCAGAGAAATAGTCTTTTGTACTGACTTTTATTCTTAATAGGTTCTGTTTTTTTTTAAACAAAAACCAAAAAACAGTAGTTATGGCACCCCAAGTATGTAAGATAAGACTTTAATTTACAATGTTTTTGAAATTAGATGGTTATTTTGTATGCTATATCACAAGGCCAAAGGCTCAAAAAAATTATGCCATGTTCTTAAGAAATATAATTTTATCCTTTAACACCATGACACATATGAGGTTCAGTAGAACTTTCTGGGCACTGCCATTTTATGAATTGGTAACAATAAAACAAAAATCATACACACACACACACACACACGCACACACACACGTGACATGAGAGAGAAGAGGAATGTGGGTGTGTGGGTGTTCAGAAAACCCATGCCAGTGTAGCTAAGATAGGAGTAATGCTGGCAAGTAGGCATGTTGTAAGTTTTGTTCCCTGCAGAATGTTGCCTTTCTCGGTATGTCTCTTCTTATTTTCTGTTTCTTTTTAGTATTAAAAAAATTTTTTTAATGTTTGTTTACTTTTGACAGAGAGAGACAGAGCATGAATGGGGGAGGGGCAGAAAAAGAGGGAGACACATAATCCTTTTTTTAAAAATATAATTTATTGTCAAATTGGTTTCCATAGAAAACCCAGTGCTCATCCCAACAGGTGCCCTCCTCAATGCCCATCACCCACCCTCTCCTCCCTCCCACCCCCCATCAACCCTCAGTTTGTTCTCAGTGTTTAAGAGTCTTTTATGGTTTGCCTCCTTCCCTCTCTATAACTTACTTTCCCCCTCCTCTCTCCCCCATGGTCTTCTGTTAAGTTTCACAGGATCCACATATGAGTGAAAACATATGGTGTCTGTCTTTCTCTGCCTGACTTATTTCACTTAGCATAGTACCCTCCAGTTCCATCCACATTGCTGCAAATGGCCAGATTTCATTCTTTCTCAATGCCAAGTAGTATTCCATTGTGTATATAAACCACATCTTCTTTATCCATTCGGGGAGACACATAATTCTAAGAAGGCTCCAAGCTCTGAGCTGTCAGCACAGAGCCTGACACTGGGCTCGAACTCACAGACTGCGAGATGGTGACCTGAGCTGAAGTTGGATGCTTAACTGACTGAGCCACCCAGGCGCCCCTATTTTCTGGATTCTTAAGCTGCTGTAGTTTTTTTCAAAGATGTGCCCCTGGATGTTCAGAGTAGGTTCTTTAAAAAGGGAGCGAGGTTATCTGGAATAGTCATTCCTTGAAATAAAGCAAAATAATTGGTAAATGTAAAAATAGACTTGGATAAGTACACATCAAAAGTTAACCTTGGATGCTTGGACTCAGTAAAAAAAAGATTTACAAAGTAATGATTGTATTCGGATTAGTACCCAGTTATTCAAAATGGCCAGTATTTACTAACACGCAAACTGAATGAAGCATAATTTTTTTTAGTAGGAGAATATATATATTATGAAGATGTTGAAGATAAGCACGTTGAATTCCTTAATCTTAAAAACATTGCAGGGAGGGTGCAAACACTTATATTACTGTCCCCTATCTTATGTGCTAAGAAGAATGGTATAAATGTTGGAGATCTGAATAAGCTCATGATAGCCACAATAGCCAGGTGAAGGAGGAGTCACTAAAGAGACCACAGAAACAGAACATTGCTAGTTGCTTGTGGTGACCAGCTGTGAAGAGAGCTTTGGCAAATTATGTATCCAGGTCTCGGTAAAAATCATTTATACTTCCTTCATTTATCTAAGCCACACTGTCATCACTGCTCCCTCATCCTTCTGTTGCCTACCAAACTGCAAAGAAACAATAATACAATGTACATATTTTAATTTTATCTTCTTTATGTTATTCTTTCCAGGCTTCTTTTGAGATGGATTTCACATAGGTAGAATTTCAGAGCTGAATGAAAGCCCGACACTATTCAACCTTTTTTACTCTAACTTGCATCCACAATTTTTACTCATTTGTTCTGCATGATGTTGCTTTAAAAAAAAAAAAAAAAACTTTTTAAAAGCAGTTTTAGTTCACAGTAAAATTGAGGGGAAGGACCGAGATTTCCGTATAACATAACCCTGCCCACACATGCATAGCCTCCTTCATAATCAGTATCTCCCACCAGAGCGGTACATTTTTTATAATGGATGAACTTAAATTGATACTTCATTATTACTCAAAGTCTATAGTTTACATTACGGTTAACAGTTGATATTGTATATTCTATGGGTTTAGACAAATGTATAATGACATGAATCCATCATTATGGTACAATATGGAATATTTTCACTGCCATAAAAACCCTCTGTGCTTTGCCTATTCAGGAGAGTCCCCCAACTTCTAACCTTTATATCCCCATAGCTTTGCCTTTCCCAGAATGTCATGTAGTTGGAATCATATAGTATGTAGCCTTTTCAGATTGGCTTCTTTCACTTTGTAATGTGCATTTAAGGCTCTTCCAAGGCTTTTCATGACTTGATAGTTCCATTTCTTTTTAGTACTGAATAATATTCTGTCATCTAGATATATGTACTTTATGCATTTACCTGCTATAATATATCTTGATTGCTTCTAATTTTTGGCAACAGGATTTTGTGTGGACACAAGTTTTCAACTCCTTTGGGTAAATATCGAGGAGTGGGACTGCTGGATCCCATGCTAAGAGTATGTTTAGTTTTGTAAGAAACCACCAAATTCTCTTCCAAAGTGGCTACGCCATTTTGCATGCCCACCAGCAGTGAATGAGAGTTCCTGTTGCTCTACATCCTTGCCGGCATTTGCTGTTATCAGTGTTCTGGATTTGGCCATTCTAATAGGTGCGTAGTGGTGTCTGACTCTTATTCTAATTTGCATTTCTCTGTAGATATGTGATATGGAGCATCTTTCCATGTGCTTATTTGCCATCTGTATATCTTCTTTGGTTGTTTATTAAGATCTTTGGGCTGTCTTGGGATGCCTTGCTGTCTCAGTCAGTGGAGCGTGTGACTCTTGATCTTGGGGTTGTGAGGTCAAGCCCCACCTTGGGTGTAGAAATTATTAAAAAAAAAATAAACTAAAAGAAAAAAAGAATATTTAGTCCATTTTTAACTGGGTTATTTTCTTGTTGAGTTTTAAGAATTGTTTGTATATTTTGGATGACAGTCCTTTATGAGATGTATCTTTTGCAAATATTTTCTGTGATGTTGCTTTTTGAACAATATTGCTGATTGCCCCGACCAGCTCTATAAAGCCCAGGTACATGTCTCACATGTCCTGGCCACAGATGTCACACAATCTCTTTGGTACCAGGTCAACATAGTTCCTTGTAGTTCCCTCTCACAAAAGGTTCTACCCCTCTTAACACCACATTGCCTGGCCTTGATCTAAATGAAGCTGTGTAGCCACAGAGGGTGTGCTCCATGGGTGCCTTGGCAGAATTCTATGGCATACATGTAGAGGACCACTAATCTACTCAAACTCCTCATTTGACATGTAATGCAAGCGAGTCACAGAGAGTAGAGTGATCTCAAGTCAATGGCAGGCCTGGGATAAGAATCCAAATTTCTCACTTTCAAGTATAGCATCCTTTTCATTGCTTCCATGCTAAAGAGGGAGAACCAAAGAAGCATTTATAGTTTCAGGCACTCAGTTGTCATCCTGCACAATGGGAGTTTCACAGCATCTTATTTTCTGTGTGACTTTCTGGGTCTTAACTGAAAACCTAAGGAAACCTAAGTATTGTGCTTCACGCAAAGAAATGGTACAATGGATTCATCATCAACAGATAATGTATATTGAGTGGAACTTCTAGGGGAAGGATTTTTTTTTTTTTTTAAGTCAGTGATCAGTTTATTCTCTCCTGCCTGGGCATTTTATTTCGGATTCTATTCTTAAATATGGAATGTTACTTTTCTGTGTGCAACTACCTGATTCAAGACTTTGGCCTAATTAGTATTTGTACCAACCAAATGATATTAGTCCTCTATTGGCTTATATCCAAACCATCCAACTTCAGCCAAACAAATGGTTGAGTACTCTATCTGAAGACCCCTGGAGCCGCAAAATAGCAAAGATTTTATTCATAGTCCCAGTGACTTACAGTGCCTTTGCAGAGCCTGCCTCTTCCTCCTTTTTCATGTTTTCTTCCCCCACAAATTGCCTTCATAGTTAGTGTTTTCATTGGGAAGGAGGGGCAAGGAACTTGGGTTTATGCTTATAAGGGTAAAATAATATTTTATGCTATTATTAAATATCTAATATAAAAGTGAGAAGCTGCTTGGGAGTTTGATGTGTAGGGTCTCTGGAAGTTTCTGGAATTTTTAAAAAGTTTTTATGTTTTTTGCTTATTTAAATAATCTCTACACCCCACATGGGGCTCAGACTCACAACCTTGGGATCAAGAATCACATGCTTTTCTGACTGAGCCAGCAAGGCACCCTAGTCTCTGGAATTTTTAAAGATCTCTGTTCTCACTAAACATTCTGCATCTTCCAAATAGAATCCTTTCCCTTTCATGTCAAACTTCTATTAATCCTTCAAGATCTAGCTCATTTACTGCCTACTCTCCAGCTTTCTCCTCATTCTGTCAAGAAAACTTAGTCTTCTATCCTCTCATGTCACTTTATTCAGGTTTATTACAACACTTTCCACTCTAAACTGCAATGAATTGTTTATATGTCAGTCTTTTCCCTACCCCTAGCAGCTCCTCTGGGCTGTCCTCTCCTTGAGATACAAAAAACGGTGTTCTATTCATTTTTGGAAGAACCATGGAGGGCCCTTAATGTCTTACTTCAAAGCATGAATAACTTGAGCACCATTAACTGAAAGAACGTCTGCTTCTGAACTATCTCATCTTACCCAGACACTGGATGGTCTATAGCTACCCAACATTTCCATCAACAGAATCATTCTGTAAATGTTTTGTTCCTGGAAAGCTTTCCATTCTATGCAAACATCTTGCACCTCAGTGAAGTAATACTACATATTACTAAATAATTTATCCATGAACAAATGAGATCTGGATTAGTTGGCAGAGGAGGATAGTAACCTGAAGATTTGGAACATAGGAAAGGTTTGATGGAGGAGGTCTGTACTGCCTTGTAGAGTTCAAGAGTGGGGCAAGAAAATAAGGGGAACTGGTTGTTGGAGTAGGGAAGAGATACAGCATTAAAGCCATGTTGCACCTTCAAAAGTGGGAATGGGAGCGTGAAAAGGAATGTGTGGGGGTGCCTGGGTGGTTGAGTTGGTTAAGTCTCCAACTTCAGCTCAGGTCATGATCTCACAATTCGTGGGCTCAAGCCCTGCACTGGGCTCTACACTAACAGTGAGGAGCCTGCTTGGGAATCTCTCTGTCCCTCTCTTTCTGCTCCTCCCCTGCTCATTCTCTCTCTCTCTCTCTCTGTGTCTCTCAAATAAATAAATAAACTTAAAAAAAAAGGTATGTGTGGAACTTGAATATATCCCTCACCTAAATTATAGTTTGTCCAGGACCAGCCCTGGTTGGACTAAAACCTCTGCTGTATGTGGATGTTGCTCTGAGGCTGAAATAAACCAATCTCCCATGTCAGTGACCAGTGGGTGCTGACAGATCTGTGTATGTGAAATTTCATTTTTCTTTTTTCCTGAATGGGTCAGATCTTCTTTGATAGATGTCAACCGTCTAGGCTCCAGTACTATTGTGAACACATGTCCTGTCATTTACAAGCAAACTCCACCAGAAAATGTGGGGAAAGCAGACAATACTCAGAGGTGTGTGTGGGCTTGTGTTGTTGTTGTTATTGTTGTTGTTGTTGTTGTTTTAACATGGCTTTGCCTATGGGGAGACTGAACTGGCAGCTTCTGCCAATGTGGCAATAAAATGCAGGAAACAAAGACCTTCAGCTCCACTATTGACCAAGTTAGGAAAGGGAAGTCTTGTTACCCCCTTGAATTCTCATGATTCAGTACAGTTATTTGCTGGGCTGGCATCCTGTTGATGAGTTTTAAAGCTTAAAGGAGGAAAGAAGGAATTACTATTTTTCCTCAGCTCTACAATTTTAAAATCACTGGGTCACAGATCTTTAAAGCTGTGGTTCACGTTCTAAATGAAAAAGAAAGCAGCAAAAACATTGGTGTGGCTTCCTTCAAGCAGAATAGTCCAGAGGTGTTAATTATGCAGAAACTCCTAAGATGCCAGACAACTGCCAATTAAAACCCAATTCAGGAATGAGAAAGGGGTTTCTTTTGGGCTTTGAATTTCCCATGTGCATGTTTTTAAAGGTAAGGTTGTGCACTCAGAAAAGAGAGTGAATTTGTTATCTGTGCATCTTTCTTGTATAAAACAGCTGGGAGAGTAGGCTGGTGTTTTATTTACTCTTGCTGCCTTCCCTTCACCAAACTACAGCCCATTCAATATATTGTCAGTGTTCTTCTCGTGAGAGATTAAGTGGGCTGGGAACTCTCCCACCTCCCCCCTGCCCACTTATTGATATTAATACTTAAAGCGATAGATGAATGCCAGAGGAGAAAGTAAAAACTGGGAAACGAAATCTAACAACACACTTTTTCTCTTGGCCTCCTACAACTGTTTCATATTTTTTGTAGCTGTTTTAAGTTACCTCAGTGTATCAAATCTAAAACAAATCCATATTATATTTAGGATAGATATAGGTATGTAAAAAAACAAGATTTTAGCATACAAAATACTATAGTATGTTTTATGCAACTACTGAATTTGACTCCTTGAATTTTTATTAGCTACAGTGTTGTTACTGAAATTAGAACACTGGGATCACTATAGGCATCACATCAGCATAGGTCTGTCCCACGCTGACTTTGTAAACATTATACACACAACCTGGTGATGAGACAAAGTAGAGTTTGTTACTTACCACAGTAAGGGAGCCACTGCCTCTCAAAGCTTTGGCAGTGTCCTGGAGAAGGAAAAGCAGGATCAGAATTTAGTGAGAGATACAGGTTTTTTTAGGATGGGTCTTTCAAAGTAAGGAGGCTGATTAGGGTTGGGTAGGGATCACAAAACAGTAGTCTACGATTTGATGGAAAAAACAAGGTGAGGATTTTTGAACTCCATGATTCATAGAACCGTAGGGGGTAAACTCACAGTTGATATTGTCCATTGAAGAGTTAATGGGTCTTAGGTCTTTTAGGAAATTCCTATAATGAACAGTCAAACTGTTGCCTGGAAAAAGATTCATGCTAATGGAGGCTGGGATGATATAAGGTCATTTTCCTATAGATAGTAAGGTGTGGTTTAGGTTTTCTGTATCCAGACTGACTGTTGGATCAATGGTTTCAGTTCTGTGGTCTCCTCAGATAACTTATTCTGGTAGCAGATGAACTGAAACATTTGATTTTTTTTTTAATTTGCATTTCCTTTTTTAGTAGCAATTTGACATAAGACTTTTTACATTTCATCATTGATTTGCAGTAATTTATTAGTTTATGAACCTATACCTTGTGTTAGGGAAAATTAAAATACGAAAAATTTCCAAACAAATGCGCACTAGCAGTCACCACTGGAACCCTGCAACAAATTCTGTAAACCAGAGAGGGCAGCAGAGGGAAGCCAAATTCTATGCGTGATTATTTAAACAGCAACCCGTTATTTTGGACAATTCTTAGGAAGCAATTTAGGAAGATGAAATCATGAGTTTTGGGTACTTTCCAAGAGATGAAATCCTCTGAAGCAGGCAGGAAATTGCCATTGTTTAAAAGTTCCAGCTCTGTCTTCAGACCACTTGTCTCTTTCTCTTTAAGTTGGAAGCAGAGAAATTGTGCGGGATCATCGTAAGCTCCATTTCAGATTCTTTCTTAACCCCGTTCCGACATAGGATATAAATTCCATTAGATGTCTGTGACTTCCATTTTCTCTCCTTAGCACACGTCAGTAGCCACAGTCTGGAGAAGGACAGGAGGGTGCTCTGGGGCAGTAAGGCATCCTTAGCCAAAGAGGCTGTCTAGGGGTGAAGCAGGGAGGAGGCTTTGAAACAAATGTGAACACTGTATTTACATTTAAATTAAAATGGAAACTTCTTATAGGTTATGTTTCTGAAAGGTGTGTGTCGTGCATCTGCTGAGGTCTATTGTTTATTCATGCTGTAAATCCTTTGAAATGTGTTAAAATGCTTCCCACTCATTATAAAGCTCCTGCCACCCCTGGATTATGACTTTGATGTCACCAATCCTGCTTCAAAGGCTTCTTTCTGGGCTATTAATCACAGTTTAGCCTCTGAAGATATCGCCAGAGAAAACATTTGGACATCTTTGTGCTAGACTTGCTAAAAACTTTGAAATCTTGAGTGTCTTGCCTGTGCACAAATTGCAGCATTTCCTTTCATTGACAACTTTTTATTTTGCTACAGAATCAGATGACATCCTATGTAAAAAAGCAAACAGCTCTCTTCAAGAACTTAGTTTGGGAGGTTAGGGACGGGAGAGGAGAGGAGAGATTAAGGATGGGTGGGGAGAGGAGAGAGCGTCTGAGCAGGCCACTCAGCTCCTTCAAAGGTAAAAGGCATTGGGAATCAGAATGGCCAAGAGATGGAGGTTCAGAGTGGGGGTTGCCTTATCATTTTCTCACCGTTCAACTGTTTTTTTGACTGACCAGTGCTCACAGTTGCAAATTAGTAAGATCCCTTGGTGTTCTCTTGCCCTCTATTCTCTGCTTTGAGTCCTAGGTAAACTATGCACAGCAAATAGTAATAATAATATGACTGGTAATAATTAGTGCTGGCTGACATGAAGAGAGCACTTACCTTCACCAACCCTGCATTGACAGTGCTTGACATGAGTTACCCTCACTGAATGCCTGCAACAACTCTGAGAGCAAGGTAGTACTGTCTTCATGTTATAGATAAGGCAACTGAGGCTCTGAGATATTAATTAACTTGTTCAAGGTCACACCCCTGGCAAATGCAAAGACCCATCGGCCCCAGACTCAACGGCCCTTGCCCATATTCTCTGTGTCCTCTGGTTCCCTGTGTGGAGTTCTCTCTGTGTGCTGAGAGATCCATACTGCCAGATCTGCTAATCAGTGTCTGTGTCTTAAACCTTCACAGTGGGGTTCTCTGTTGTCCAGTTTCTCTTTCAGGAAAGCTCCTAGCATCTGTTTTCTTGTATATCCATCTCCTTCAGGGACTAACAGTGCCCTAGTTCAAGACAGTTTTTTAATTGTGGTAAAAGAAACAACATGAAACCTACCCTTCTAACACATTTTTAAGTGTATAGTACAATGTTGTTCACTGTGTGCACACTGTTTTACACCAAGTCTCTAGACCTTTCTCATCTTGCATTACTAAAGCTTTATACCCAGTGAGCAACAGCTCCCCATTTCCCTGTCCCCTCAGCCCTTGCCAACCAACATTCTACTCTCTGCTCTTATGAGCTTATCTATTTTAGATACATCATATAAGTGGGACCATGCTGTATTTGTCTTTCTGTGTCTGCCTTATGTCCCTTAACATAATGTCCTCCAGGTCCATCTGTGTTGTCTCAAATGGCAGGATGACCTTTTTTATAAGGCCAAGTAATATTCCATTGTACGTATATACCACATTTTCTATATCCATTCATTCTTTGATGAACATTTAGTTTGTTTTCACTACTTGGCTGTTGTCAGTGATGCAATGAACCTGGGAGGCAAATATCTCTTCACAGTTCTGTGTCCAATTGTTTTGGATAAATACCCAGAAGTGGGATTGTTGGATCACATGGTATTCTGTTTTTTATTTTTTCAAGAACTTTCATACTGTTTCCATATTGGGTGCGCCATTTTACATTCCCACGGGCGGTGCACAAAGGTTCCAGTTTCTCCATGTCTTTGCCAACACTTGTTATTTTCTGTTGTTATTGTTGTATTTATAATGATTATCCTAACAGTATAAAGTGATATATTGTTGTTGTCTTGATATGTGTTTCCCTGATTCTTAGTGATGTTGAGCATCTTTTTATATACCGGTTGGCCATTTTTATGTCATCTTTGGAGAAATGCCTATTTAAGTCCTTTGCCCATTTTAAAATCAGGTTATGTTATTTTAATTTTTGCTGTTGGGTTGTAGGAGTTCCTTATAGATCTTGGAAATTAGCCCCTTATAGATGGTTTGCAAATATCATCTCCCATTGTGTAGGTTGCCATTCCCTGTGTTGATTGTTTCCTTTCCTGTGCAGATGTGATCTCACTTGTCTATTTTTGCTATTATTGCCTGTGCTTTTGCTATCCTATCCAAGAAATCATTGCCAAGATCAATGTTATGAAACTTGCCCCCTATAATTTCTTCTAGGAGTTTTATAGTTTTAGGTTTTACATTAAGTCTTTAATCCAATAGGATTGAATTTTGTGTAAGTTAGGGATCTAGTTTCATTCTTTTCCATGAGGATATTGAGTTTTCCAAACATAGTTTGTTGAAGAGACTGCTTTTTCCCCATTGTATAATCTTGATACCCATCTTAAAGGTCATTTAACCATATATGCATATGTTTATTTCTGGGCTCTCTGTTCTGTTCCATTGGTCTATATGTTTGTCTTTATGCTGCTACCATACTATTTTGATTACTGTAGCTTTATAAGATATTTTGAAATCAGGAAGTGTGAAGCTTTCAGCTCTTCTCTTCCTTCTCAAGATTGTTGGGAGCTTTGGGTCCTTTGTGGTTCCAGATGAATTTTAAGATTGTTTTTTACATTTATATTTTTTAAAAAATCCATTAGGATTTTGATGGGGATTGCATTGAATCTATAGATCTCTTTTGGTAGCAATGGACATTTTAACAATATTAGGTCTTTTAATTCATGAACATAGTAAAGAGTAGCAGAATATGCCACCCTAAAATATGCCACTTTGGCATAAAGATTATTTTGAGCTGAAAGCAATTGAGAAAAAGCAGATGTAAGAAAAGCTCTCTACCCTCCCCCTATTTGCATAAGAGAAAATTTGTAGAAGTGTCCCCCCACCCCAACCCTTCTGTGTCAGGAAGAACAAAAGTTACTCACCAGAGACAACTCTAGACCCTTATCAGCCCAGAGACAGCACCAAAGGAATCTATATAACAAAACTTCACTAACTAGCCCTTACGTTCCATTAACTTCTCCATATATTTACCCTTCCATAATTTACTGCCCCTAGAAACTCAAAGATCTTTTTTTGTTGTTGTTGTCTTGTCACTTACCTAGAAATTTCTTGTTCTTTTATTAAGACGCTATGTGAACCCAATTCTAGCCACCCCTTGAGTTACTCATTACTGGGTACTCCTGTGTGTGTGTGTGATGCATACAGTAATAAACTGGTTTGTTTTTTCTCCTGTTAAACTGTCTTCTGTCAGTCAAATTTTCAGGGCCCCAGGAAATGAACCTAAGATGAGTAGAGGAGAAAGATTCTTTTCTTCCCCCAGAACAAGACGTCTTTCCATTTACTTGTGTGTCTTCTTTAATTTCTTTCAAAAATATTTTGTAGTTTTCAGCATATAAGTCTTTTGCCTCCTTGGTTAAGTTTATTTCTAGTATTTTATTCTTTTTGATGCTATTGTAAGTGGGATTGCTTTTTACTTTCCTTTTCAAATTTTGATTGTTAGTTCATAGAAATGCAACTGATTTTTCTAGGCTGATTTTACATCTTATAACTTTACTGAATTCATTTATTCTAACAGGTTTTTTGATGGGATCTTTAGGGTTTTCTGTACATAAAATCATGCCACCAAAGAACAGAGATCACTTTACTTCTTTCTTTACAATTTGGATGTTTTTTATTTCTTCTTCTTGCCTAATTGCTTGAGCTAGGGCTGCTAGTTGGTGGTGGGAGTGAGCATCCTTGCCTTGTTCCTGATCTTAGAGGAAAAACTTTTAATCTTTCACTGTTGAGTATGTTAGCTGTGGGCTTTTCATTTATGTCCTCTTTATGTTGTGGTAATTTTTTTCTTTTCCTAGCTTATTGAGTGAGTTGGAGAGGTTTTTTGTTGTTGTTGTTGTTTGTTTATGAAACTAATATAAATTCAGTTTATATTATAAATTATAATTTATAAATTATTACAGTTTGTTTATAATTTATGTCATTAAGGTTTCAAAATTCAAATTCTTCTAAATTGTTTATATTCACAGAAGATCATTTGGAAAATTAATAAAAATACAAGGCCAAAAGGGAAAAATTACTCATAATACTATTCCTTAACTTTTCCTTCACTTTAACTTTTTTGTCTTTTTTGCTTAGGTAACTTGGCCCAGACAAGAGCCAGGATAACAGCAGCCTCAAGATCTTTGCCTCCTCATTTCAGTGCTGGAAGAGCCAAGGTGAGTAGCAGGTTTGTACCCAAAATAATGGGGACCATGGGGTGCTCCTGCCTTGGGGACAATCCTAGGATAGGCAACTTTAGTTTATCTGGCACACTGCTGGGGCAGTCTGGTCAAGAGATGGAAGGCCAGGAGATCAAGAATTAGGAAATTTGAAACAATATCATGGCATCCTTACAATCTTGTGTCAGGGAAGAAAACTTTTCCTCTACCCTTTTAACTTCAGTTCTTGGGGGACTATGAATTAAACTCAACCTGAAAGGTTAACAGGGGAAAAAGCAGATTTTAATCATGCACATACAGGAGCTCACTCAAAAAAGTGACTCAAAGGGGTAGTTCGAATTTGAGACTTATATACCATCTTGATAGGGATTAAACAGGGGGAGAAGGGCACTTCTGGGACAACAAATGACTTTTGAGAAAAGCAAATGGTCCCTTAGGAGAATAGATGGGAGATAGGATAGTTTTGCGAGTGTTTATTTAGGCAATTTCTTATCCCAGTGCTCATTTCTCCTCTCTGGTGATAGGAGTCAGTCTTCCATGGCAGGTTGTGAAACTGCCAGGGAGGAGATTTATGACAGTTGGATTATTTTGAGAGGTCCTGTTTTTAGCCAGATGAGGGGAATTCAGAATAAGCGTCTTCTTGCAATTGTTGATTCTCAAATGTCCTCAGTTCAAAATAATACCTATGCCACTAGGAGTATTCTGGACCCCTTCACATGATTTCTCAGAAAGACCAGTTAAAATACAGAATAGTGACACTTGGAAATAAAGTCTATCTAGAAAGAGATAAAGCCTTTTTCCTTGAGGCTGTCACTAACCTACAAAGGAGGATAACTGGGACCAAATGGAGTCAGCAGGGAGGAAAGAAACCAAACCATTTTTTATCGCTCTGCTTTGCCCTCTGAAAAATGAGCAGTGTACTTGTCTGTGCAAAAGGGATGTTAGAAGGGTTAGTAAATATCCTTCTGTAAAATATTTTTAATTGTTCCATCCTGCCTACTAATGTTTAAGCAAGGATCTCAAGGATCGGATGGTTAATGTTCATTGTATATGCGAACTCCGAAAACCAATTATCTGAAAGGTGATAGAGTAATAAATAGATCACATCTCTGAATTTTCATATATTTTTATTTACATTGAATATTAAATTATTTAATAAAGAATAATAAATTCAGCCACACATAATCCTATTGAGTATTATCTCAGAATTGATAGACACATACATATCTTTACTTCTTTTGAGAATGGCTTACCTACACATAATAGGGACCCAGATCATTTTTATTAGCAATAATTTTTATACCCATATTGCTATTATAACCCCATGTATTACTCTACTTTTCAGTCTTGTGAGTTTGTGGCAAGGTATTAGTACTGTTTAACTTGGTTTATATGGAACCCTAGAAAAGATTCACTTAGGAGTGTCGGTGGTTCTAAGATATTAAAATCTCTTGATATTATTACATGTAAAATTTTGTAAGTACAGTTGATTCTTATTTTTTTAATGTTTCTTTTTTTTAATGTTTATTTATTCTTGAGAGAGAGAGAGAGAGAGAGCGCGTGCGCGCGCGCACACACGAGTGGGGGAGGGCAGAGAGAGAGGGAAACACAGAATCCGAAGTAGGCTCCAGGCTCTGAACTGTCAGCACAGAGCCTGACGTGGGGCTCGAACGCACAAACTGTGAGATCATGACCTGGGCTGAAGTCAGACGCTTAACTTACTGAGCCACCCAGGCACCCCAGTTGTTCCTTATTACTCATAAAAATTATGTTCTGTAAAGTTGCTGTGAGCACTGAATCAGCAAATACTGAGGCATTGCTCCTAGGGGAAATACATGGTTAGGTTCCTGAAGCCTCTGGTCATAACATTGTTGTCAACCAATTAATACATAATCTTGTTTTATGTGTGTTTCTGTTTAAAGGCATGTTATTTAATATATATTCTTACAAATAATTACATACAGTATTTCTTTGTATAAAATTGTATTTTAATTACAGTATTTGTGTTATTGAACTCAAGGCCAGCGGCACTATAACTCATGCCTGAATGAAGTTTATCCAACACACATATGTTCTCTACGAGGTACTTAATAACCTTCTTGCATTTAGGAACACCAGATAGCACACCAGCACTATGCTTGGGGGCTATTTGAAACAGTGTAGTCACTAGCCAAAAGTACAAAAATGCAAAACACATGACACTTAAACAAACTTGGAAAAGGACGCTTGCTTATAGCATGAAAGCTAAAACAGGGAGGCAGAGCGTCACCTTGTTCAACCTGAGCTGGAAACATGTACATTAGGTGATCAAAGTTTTCACCACTCTGTATGTCTATGGATGACTATGAAAGCATTGCAGGTACTTATTTGAGGGTTATAAATAAATTTTTAAAAGTAGGCACATACAGGGTCACCTGGGTGGCGCAGTCATTTAAGTAGCCGACTCTTGATCTTGGCGCAGGTCATGATCTCACCGTTTGTGGGTTCGAGCCCCACATCGGGTTCTGTGCTGTTGGTGTGGGGCCTGCTTGGGATCCTCTGTCTCATTCTCTCTGCCCCTCCACCACTTTTGCATGTTCTCTCACCCACTCACTCACTCTCAAAATAAATAAACATAAAAAACAAAACCTTAAAGAAAAAAGCACATATAGAATCCACAAATAATGAGGATCAACTGTATTTGCGTGGTTTTTTTGGCTCCCACCAGATTCTCAAAGGGATCATGGCACAAAAAGATTAAGACTCCTGTGTGATATTCTCTACCAGCCCATGTTTCCTTCCTTTCCTCAATTTGATTTTGTAGCTTTTGGGTTCTGCCAGGACCCCACTCCCCTGCCTTCCACACCCAGAATACCAGCACAGTGTTACCTCTCTCTCTCTCCGCTCTCTAATTTATCCAAGATAAAATAACAGAGGTGATCTAGGAGGCTGGCTCCAACACCATTCAGCGCCACCACATTAGGATGGTTTCAAAGCCAGTCTTGCTTTTCCGTTCAGGGCTGTGGAGGCTTTGAGAGGAGTGATGTCATAGGGCTTTCTTCCTTAAGGGGTAGACAGATCATTTGATAGCAGTAAAAATTCTTGACAAAAGATGTTGTCCAGAAGATGGATGTAAGTACTTCTAAGGTTTCAGGATGCAAATAATGGGCACTTACTAAGACTGAGAAAAAAAATCAGTTTTTCATTTATTGCTGAAATCTAGATAGTTTATGAGACTTTTTTGGAATCTATGTCTTTATCCTAGAGTAAATTTAGTTGACAGATGAGGCAAGTCTTTTTAATAAAATAATGCTTTCAGACCAATTTTATAAATTCTATCAAATCATATAGAAAGGCAGTTTATAATGTTTTAGAGGTAAAGTTTTAGAATCGGAACCGGGTTCAGATGTAGACATGGCCAATTACTAGCTGCAGGGACTCTGGAAGATTTTCCTAAGATCTCTGAGCCTTAATCTCCTCATATGTACAACAGGAATAATCATAGTACTAACCTCATAGGGTCATTCTGAGACTTCAATGGCAATATAAGCAAAGTGGTTACTACTGTGATTTTACATTGAAACAATAGATGTTTTATTACTCATGTTTGGTAACTATCTAAAACCCCATATGTGGAGTCCATTACATGTACTGAAACTTGCTCATTTCCTGTGGACTTGGAGTATTACAATTTATAAAGCTGACTCAGGACTACCTTGAACGCTAACCAGTACCTCTCACAAGGAATTGGGCAGGACATTTGTCATGTGAGCAGAAAGCAGGATTGCTCAGCTCCAGTTGACTTATAGTGTTGTATAAATTGGCATTGGAAGAGAAAGGATACTGGATTAGACAGACAATGGTTTGGTCCAGAATATTGGTTCTACCGATCATTTTGAAAATTGGTTTCATTGGAAGTATTTTCTCTGCCAATAAGTAAAAAGATCTTGCTGTATTTTATGGGTGCTAGAACCTGTCATCTACCATTAAAGAAAACCCTGCATCTTTGACATTCATCACAAAACTAAAACTAAATCAGTAATGGTAATCATGGTAATAATGGAAGGGAAACTTATGTCACTTCTTGTATGTGTGCAAGGCAGTAACTCTTACTAACCAATTTTACTAATAGGGAAAACAGAAGCTTTCAGAATTTAAATAACTAAGCCTAAGTGCACACAGATAGAGATAGTAAGTGGAGGAGCTAGAATCTGAACCAGGTATGTCCAGTTCCAAAACTCTGTTCTCTATAGCATATATCCTCTGGGTCTAGGAAAGCTCTTCTAGTGCCTTTTCCTCCTATCTAAGGTGAAAATTTGTAAGATACTTTGGAGAAAACTGGTTCTTGTGAATTTCTCACCTTTGGGAAGAACTGTTTGCTAGATGATATCCCTAATGAAATCTACTTTTCGAATTCTAAGAGATTTTTTTTTAATTAAATGAGGCTACTGTTAACTAAATTAGCTCAGGAAGACAAACTCTTAGGTCAGACAACAACCTTCACTTCTGTTTTGGTTTTGAATGGGGGGGGGGGGTAGTTCCTTGGAGTTCATGGTAGACCTGGTGCAGACAAGAGCTTTGCACCTAGTCTCCTAGTTTGAAGGACCAAGAGACTCAACTTCTGGTATGTCCCTTTTCCAAAATTCCCTCTTTTAGATCCACTCCATGTTCAGAAGAACCTTGTGACAATGCAAGAGATCCTTAACCAACACAAGGCCTTTCCAGATTCTTAAATTAGAAAATACCTCAATGGCATGCTACTTATTCTTTAAACTATAGTGCTAAATGTGCAGGTGATAAACTGTGAACAGGCATTAGCACTTGCAGGCTGTATGTAATACCAGACAGGTTTTTACTTACTTCCCAATAGTTACCGTGTATGTGAGTAGGACAGAACTTAAGGTCATACTGGGTGGCTAGATAGGGGATCCCACCAGCTTTATAACTGTTGGAGTGCAAATCATTGCTTCATTCTGTATTTTTCTAGTTTACTGCAGAGGACAGGTACTAATCTTGAAAACAGTAGTTACTGTACCTTTTAAATTATGTCCCAGCAGAATGAATATCCATCAAGGGCTTTCTGATCACTAAACTGTTAAATCCTCAAATGCCAAGCCCTATTGTATATTCTGAGGGAAGGTAACAGGTAAATCCTACTAATAGAGAAATAGGGATGAGTTTTTAAGCTGCTCTTTGCCTGTGTCCTTGAGCCTGAAGGGCTGGCACTCACTGACTAGTTTGAATAAAAAGGGAAGGAAACGAAAGTGGAAAAGCAAGGTTCAAACTAATGTAGGGTTCCTCTGAATAAAAGGAAGTGGTGGAGAAATTCCCAGGTTTAGAGTATGTGTGTATACATGTGTATGAAGGTCAGGTTGGGGAGAAAGATAATAAGGAGAAAAAAAGTTCAAGAAAACTTAGAATCTACAATTTGATGAAAGGTGGACCCTGGCCAAGATCTTCTTTCCTTCAGTCCTGATTGGCTTGCCCCAAACCGCACCAGCTCTGAGCTCCATCCTCCAAATGGGGGTGTGATGGGGGAGGAGAACCTTCAGTGGGTCCTGGCAGATGCCCACAGAGAAAGTGCGGTATAGTCTCAGCAGGTGGGAGCAGGTGTGTTTGTGTTTGTTTTTCCTTTTTTCTATATTAGAACAGCCTTCCTTCTCAACACTGAGCTTCCATTTCCTCCTTTCTCATTAAAAAAGTAAAAAAGTCAAACCTACAGGCTGTTGTACCATTGCTTCTTCAGCTGCATACAAATGAACTGATGGCCTTGGGAATGCCTCCAATATGCAGCCTAGAAAAAGGAAGCTGCACTGCCCCCTGACATCACTTCATGCAGAGATCTCCCCATTTTCCTGCTCACTATTTAGGTTGCTTTTCTAGTCATTGAAAACTTAACTCCCCATTAATTCCCTTTCTTAAATAAACCTGTTTTCTTTATCTAAGCCAATTGAAGTGTTTCCTTCCATTTTGGACAGTCTCCTAAATACCCGTTGTGGTAGGCCTCATTTTTTGGCCCCATCCCCATGCCCTCGGCCCTTCTAGCGCCCACTTTTCACTTTTGTTGAACGAGGCCACAGACATCCTCACCCCATGGGGAGGTGGCCGCCTGGACAGCAGTCCACCAAGCAGAACATACTTGCTGACAGCAGCATCTTCCAGTTCAGACATTCCTGCTTCATACCCTTGCCACCTGTTCAGAGCAGATGGGAGGCTGCCATGGCAGAGGCTGGTGCTCAAATGGCACCCGTGCACTCTGCAAACCAAATAGCTTTGTATGTGTAGGAGCAGGGTTTTTATTGTTGAGGCATGGTAACAAAACATGGGCTGTCTCCTCCAATTGGTGTCATTCATAAATTCCTTCTAGTCCGCCTAGGTAGTTAGAATAGATGATTGGGAACAGGTGTATCCCAAGCTCCAGTCTGCAGGGTGGGAGGTGGGATGGGTGGCAGAGGCAGGGTTTGATGGCAGGAAGGTGACTGGAGCTCATCGAATTCCCTGTGGTTCAAACCAGGCTTTGGGCCCATGTCTTTATAATCACCCAGCCTCATGGGTCGTTGCCCGGTTTTCTCTTAAGGAATAGTTTGGGCTCGTGTGACATTATTGGAGAATTTAACAGGGGCGCGTTAGAACATCAAGAAATAAAGAAATAACAGTGAGTGGGTGTTGATACTGAGACCGTATGATACTTTGCAGAGTGTGGTCCTTCCCAAGTGAGTAGAACAGTGCAAATTCTGTTTTTCTTTTGTAAGTCTTAACTCTTCTCCCCATAGTATGCACTGTTGTGTTCTACACTTCAAGGTCCCTCAGGTATTTAACCAAAAAGCTTTTTACATTTTAGAAAATCTGGAAAATGTCTATATCCTCAAACCACTTCCCTCTGCCTCTGCTCCAGGTGGACACTCTGGAGGTGATACGGCATCCAGAAGAAACCACCAACATGAAGAGGCAGACCATGGCTTCTTATTTCCGGGTATGGAGTCTTTTTGGTCTCTGCTCTGCCTATTTCCAGAAAGGACTTACCAACCCTTCCCATAAAAGGCCCAGATATTATAGGATCATTGAAATAAGAGCAAAGCATAAGAGTCAGTTAAGAAAGGTGGGAGTGTGAGGAGAGAAAAATGTAGTGGGGAGCCTACCTCCAAGTATAAGTTTCTCTGATTCCAGAAAGATCAGATGAAATCCCACGTGTCTACCGGCGGGGGGCAGCACTCTTTGTCCCTAGCACATAACCCTGTCCATTGAATGTATTGATTCTGTTGGCATTTGAGCTGTTTCTTGGCCTTAAAGTTACTGGAACCGGCCACTTTTCCAGCATATTTACTGAAAAATAAAGTAGTTAATAAAATTACAGAAGGTGGCTTATTAAAGTTCAGATCCTGAGGGAATCTGTCTTAGTTTTGACTTTATTTTCCTAGATCGAATTGATCCATTGCAAAGCCCAATTATTTCCCATCTCTGCTGCCCCAATTCTTGATATTTCATTTAGTAAAATGACCCCTTTGAGTAAAAATGTTGTGCCTAGAAGGGCTCTATTAAATGCACATTATGTAGGTAAGATAAGATGCAGAACTTTGTACCAATTTGCACATATTTGTTTATCTTCAAATTATAAAGCACTGGGGTTAGAAGCCCCTTAGAGATCATGTACCACCACTGGGAGCTAAGGTCTAGGCAGCTTTGTGGTAGAGATGTGATGAGGCCAAAGATGGAATTACTGGTCTCAGGTTGTAAGGTGGAGTAGCAATAGGAAGGGGATCCCCAGGGATGAGAAGTCAAGTGGTCATGAGCTGGAGTTGCCAAGGCAGGCTGAAGGATGGGACCTTGGAGCCAGCACCATGGATGGAAAGCTGCATGGAAAGCTAGTAAGTTTAAGAAGGATCCAGAGCCAAGAAGTCTGACCTAGCCAGTTGTACTTCAGAAGTAGACTAAAATTGGGCTCAGAGACCTTTGAGTCCAGCAGTCCATCCATGCAGCAGTTCCTGCTACAGCTTCTCTAGCAGGTGGACATTCAGCTCCTGCCTCATCACTCTCATGGTTGGACATTTCTAACTGCCACCTATTTCTTGAGACCTATCCTGATCCTGTCTCCTTTGGTGGCTGTATCCTCCTAGTGTCTTGGGTGTGTGTGTGTGTGTGTGTGTGTGTGTGTGTGTGTGTGTGTATCATGGGGTTTTGAAGACTCTGAACAACCCTGTGAAATCATCAAGATCTTAGAGTACCTGTCTTAAGAAAAGCCACCTCTGTCTTACAGGTTTTCAGAAATATACCCATGACAACCAGTTTAGTGTCCTCAAAATACTGGGCCTCAAATGTTAATTTTGAGAAACGGAATACTTTGGCAAGTAGGTAACACTATTGTGGATCAGTAGGAGGTGTGATTATGGAATAATGGCACTGATCTCCTGTGTGGCCTGTAATTGCCCCTGAAGGTATATCCAAAAGAGAAGCTCCAAAAGTAGATGCCCCTGAGGATTAGCTGAGGCCGTCCCCACACAAGCAGTGCTCAGCTTTTCCACGTGCCCCCTTTCTGTGAGAGCCCCCTGCCAGCCACTCGATGTGTATTAGTTGAGCTTCAAAATAGTCTCCTTTTCTCCAGTTTTCTTTGCCCTCCTTCTCTCATTTTCTTGTCTTTCTTCTGCTTCATTACCAGTGGTATCAGTAGGATTTGCTTAGACTTTCTGGTGGTTCTTAGGTTGAAGCAACTGACCCCTTTCCTAAAAGCTAGACATTTTAAATTACAGGTACAGTTTGGGGAGCATTGCCTTGGAATACCAAAGACTTTCGTACTGGCGATGGAGTTAGAATAGCCCAAGCATGATCTTAGCTATGTCTCTGCCACATAAGGATATTGCTTGCACTAGGTGATGTTTAAAGAATGCTTTTGAGTCCACAGACAGCTAGAAGTACTCATCAGAACCTATATTATCACCCCCTATTGCTGGTGTCTTTTTCGGCCTCAAAAAGGTGTGTGAGTTGTTTGCAAGCCCATAAACGGCTCTAGAGGCCCCTGGTAGGCCTACGTTGTAATTATCCTTTATGTTTGTGGTAACCTTATTTCATGTGTATTTTTTCCCCTGGTAGTATTCTCTGATGGATCTGCTCTCTAAAATGGTGGTCGGACAGCCCCACTTTGTGCGCTGCATTAAACCCAATGATGACCGAGAGGCCCTGAAGTTCTCCCGAGAGAGTGTGCTGGCCCAGCTCCGCTCCACAGGGATCCTGGAGACAGTCAGCATCCGCAGGCAGGGGTATTCCCACCGCATCCTCTTTGAAGAGTTTGTGAAAAGGTCAGGCCAGCATCTCGGGATATACATTATGTTAAACATGGCCGTGCTGTGGCTATCCCTGTCCCCTGGGATTGCTGCTTCTGCCTGTTTGCCTCCTAACATATAATCGGCTAGTTCCCAGCTGCCATTTACTTGTTTAACTGTTGCATTTTTATTGTGCTCCAACTGAATTGCAGTGGTCTGGAGGACAGAGTAAGCACCCTCTGATCACTTTAAAAAAATTAAAATGTCCATAGATATTTGTATGTTATATATATCCTTAGATTTTAAAACCTCCAGATACTGAGTTGGTAGGATACAAGTATTCCTCCACAAGTGGGTCAAGATCCTAGTAGATGTGAATACACCCAGGCACCCAATCCTCTCGCATGCTAAAACAATGGCATGATATAATAGGATAACTAACATTTACATAGCACTTAGAATGTCCTAGATATATAATCTCATTTGTTCCGTAGAACAACCCTGTAAGCTATGCTGTTATTATTCCCATATTATGGATGAGGAAATTGAGGCACAGAAATGTAAGTGACTTTCCCAAGGTCCCATGTGAGTAAATAGTAGAACAGAAATCTGTAGAACAGAAATTTGAACCCATGCAATCTTTGGCGTCCACACATTTAACCTCCTCAGTCCACTGCATTCAGGCAGTGTGTATTGAAATAAATTGCTTTGGAGCTTTTTAGACCCAGAAATTAACTTTACTTAGGAGTGAAAACCTCTTATTTTCTTTTTTTAATGCTTATTTATTTTTGAGAGAGAGAGAGAGAGAGAGAGAGAGAGAGAGCGCGCGCACGCGTGCGCACACACACATACACACACACACACACACACGCACGCACGCACGCACGAGCGTGCGCAAGTGAGTGTGGGGGAGGGGCAGAGACAGAGGGAGGCACAGAATCCGAAACAGGCTCCAGGCACCCAGCTGTCAGAAGCCAACGTGGGGCTCCAACCCATGAGCAGTGAGATCATGACCTGAGCTGAAGTCAGACGCTTAACTGACTGAGCCTCCCAAGGTGCCCCAAACCTCTTCTTTTCTATACAACGGCCATGGGGATGCATTGTGTTTTATGGGATTATGGGTAGAATTTTTACAAAACTTTCTGTGAGGAAATAGAGGGCAACAATAACAAAAAGCCACCTGTGAGGTGCACTGCTAGCTGAGGACACCCAGAGAGGAAAATTAAAACCCATTATAAAATCTGCACCCCGTCAGTCATCCGTAGTTTCTTTTTACCTCCTTTCTGAAACTTATGCCCAAGGTCATTTTTCCAACTTTTTCTCTGGGAAGAATGGATCCTAATATGGTATCTTGCTTCTTTGAGTCTTCCAAATGCCACTGCATTTCATGGAGAAGAAAAGGCAAAAAAATTCCTTGCAATGAGAGGTTTTAAATTAAAAATAATGAAATGGTTTTTTAAAAAGAAGTGTCTTTGAACTCCTTTTTCCTCTTAAATTTGGAGGTGGAACAAGAAAAAAAAAAGACTATTTTAGCACATGAATGTGACTAGTCAAGTATTTTTAGCCACTAACTGTGGAATACATAAAAATATTTAAGAAAACAGGTCAAATGCTAAACAGATTGGCACTTCTTTGTTCGTAATCAGAAAGCCATTAGGCAAGTATGAACAAGAATTTCAAAATGTCAGTAAATCTGAGGGTATCAAAGATTTCTGAGCCAGCAAGTTAATTGGTATTTTGATCCTTTTGAGCAATTTAACAACAAAATGGATGAGTTAGCAGTTTCTTCCTTGATGTTATTCAACAAATAGGTGCGCCTCTTATCTTCCTGCTCAGGAGTGCTGTTTTGTAAACTCTTAGCAGGAAATGCAGACAAAACAATCAAAGGCAGGGAACAGAGTCACTCAAGGTATATCGGGTGGAGATAAATAAAAGATAAAGACTTGTTTAATGTTACTCTTTACCGTTTTGTATTTTCTGGCATTTGGGACTGAATCTTGAAAGACTGTGTTTGGGGGATTATGTTGTCGGGTTCCAGAATGGGGAAAGACTTCCCCAAGTCACCCAAATCTGCCACTTGGCCAAACCTAAAATACTCCCTCACCCCATCATCCTTTTCTAGCAAAACTTGCAAGTGTCCTTCCTATTTTCCATTCATGGAGCCTTGGAGGAGAGAGGTCGTTCTAAACACCTTCTCATCAGTGGGGCCAGGTGGGTTGGAAGTATTTATTCTAGGATAGATATGAGAGAAGTCACCTGGCAATGCTGGGCAGGTAGCTGAAGCCTTTTGAAGTCATACTATTGAGGGCCAGCACGGTAATGACTGTGAATGTTCATTGGCTTCATGGTCATTGGTCCCTGAAGCATGGTCCAGGAGAAAGTGTCTACTGGGGCAAACGTATAGGACAGCATGTGTTGGGATGTGTTCTGGCAAATGTCTGTAAGATAGGACTGCACATTCAATTCAAAGTCTCATCATTCATTTATTAAACTATTGCAACAAATAGTGCAATTTAGTAATGAGATCAGAGTTCTAATCTACTTGTGAATATAGTTATTTGGCAAGTCACTTGACATTTCTGTAAAAGATATTTCCTTGTCTGCATGAGAAGCAGGAATACATAGAACCCACATCCTGAAGATTTTGAGAGATTGCATGCAGATTCCTTGGCTTTACTTGGCCTCTGAGTCTTCCAGAAATGCCTGCTTCCCACACTCAGGCTTACAGGAGGTGTTATGGAACCAGACTGGATCACTGGCGGAAAAACCAAGTGGCACTCAGAGATCTTGGTGGATCGGAGTTTTATTTTACACTGGCGGGCTCAGAGGAGATCCTTCTCCAGAGATCTGAGCCCTGAATGCAAGTGGGAGGGGTAGTTTATAACGTCATCTTGCGCATTCATGGTGGTTTTTGCGTGTGCAGCAAACAGAGCAGGAAGAACCCGGAAGAGGAGTCTCTAACTAGAGTTTATGTTAGTCCCATCAGCCATCTTATGGTGCACAACTTTCCTTATTTTCCCAACAGAGGGAGAACTGTATGTCCCAGGACTCAATTCATAATAGTTGTTAAATCAACGTCTGTTAAGCAGAATGACATTTACTCCCCTGACTCAGGACATTGCAGTTTTACACCCCATGATACAGGGAATTTCCACCTAAGAAAGATTACTTATCTTTCATGTGGAATTTTGTATGTTGCAATCCTAGGACTATTTGAGATCTCCCTAATGTACATAACACCTTCAATTTTCTTTAAGATCTTCCCTGTCAGTAGTTTACTATTTCTCATTATTCTCTTCCTATGTTTTCCCTTTGTAATTAATATGAGGTCAATGAAGTATTGTAAACTTGTAGAATTTCCTGGCAGTGACAGAAAGAATATACAGTTACACAGAAGAATTTGAGTCTAAATGTATGGCTTAATGCAACTGATACTAGTTTTTCATAATCGTTGAGAGTGGGGGTGATCCTCTCAGCAGCTGCAGAAACACACATATATTCTTTCCAGCAAACTATGCTGTTATTGAAAGTATTTTTTATTTGGAACTTTCTTCAGAACTAAGTGCACAATTATTTTATTTGACTTCTGGGAACACCCAGTTTGACCACCTTTTCTATTAGACTTGGCCCTGAATTAATCTTAGCTATTTCTGAAAATTAACACATGTACATGACAAAAATTTACCAACTTTGAGGCCAGTTTTTAAGTGGAAGTTCAGATTTACGTTCTAAAAATGAGTCCTTGAAATGTTTGTGACAAAAGAGCATTCTTAGGGATGTAACATCCCAAGGAGTTGGGTAATGAGTGATCTTTAAAAGGAACCACAGTTATTAGGACCTGTATATTGGTTCTGATGTGACTTTTTTGTAAATGAGTTACCTGATTTTATAATTACTTTCCAAGTAGTAGCAGAATCACTAGCAGCTACCGAGAAGCCTTATGAATGCCAAAGATTTATGGACACAGTTGTCACTCCTGAACATTTATGAAGAATCAAGGATGCCCTCGTGAAAAAATGTCTCCTCAAAGGTCATTTATGCACCTCCGCCTTTATGTATATATCCACATCTCTAATAGAATGCCTGGCACAGAGTAGGTACTCAAAAAATGTGGAACAAATTATTCTAAACCTCCATCCCCTCAGCGAAGGTGCTTTATTGTTACCACTATTATTTACATATACTCTAAAGGAAATGACATACAAAACTCCTCACTGAAGGCATCTCCAGAGTTGGCAAATTGACTTTTTTTTGGATTCTAGATCTGGATCCTTTGAGATCCAGATATTTTTGTCAGTAGAGGGTCCGGAGTGACTCTATAGACATCCAGACGCTTTTAAATTTGACCTTGATTTTCAAGTCTTTCATATTTGGACTTCAGCCTTTGACTTTGTACTCCTTTTGGCTCTTTCCCGAGTAGTTCCTGGATGAATCCAAGTGGTGGATATACATGTCCCATTAGCCACTCACCTACAGGGCTTCTTAGATCCTGGCCATGAATATATCCTCCCTGTTATCAAGAGAAAATGTACAACGAGGACCTACCTATATGGCAAGTTCTGTACAAGGTGCTGAGAACACAGAGAAGGCTTATTCTTGTCTTTAGCATCCTTGGGTTAATAGGAAACATGTACTGGATGGATTACAAAAGAACATGTGACACAGGACATCCTAAATATATATCTTCTCCTTTTGACTACTTCCTGCCATACTTTTCAGAATGCGAATGGTAGTCTCTCAGCTGAATTTTTGCCTAGCCTCCAAATGTGTCTTCCCAACCCCAGCCTATTTATTGGACATAATTCCTTACACTGCCACTAGTTATGTTGCTAAAAATATAAAGATAATCATGTCATTCTTGTGAATAAAACGGGTCTGCTCCTCATTGCCTACAGAATAGAACCCAAAGCCTTCAGCTCAGCAGGCAAGGCTTCTTATAATACACCAACCAACTATTCTCATTTTTTCCCCCACCATTCTCTCTTACACACCCTAGACTACCATCAGTCTAACCTTGGACCCTCCAGGCCCATACACAATGCTGGCCTTTACACCTCCTATTTTCTCTGGTGGAAAGTCTTTACCTGGTCACCTCCTCCCCACCTTTTAATCTCTAGCCCAGTCACCTTCCCTCTGAAGCTTCCTTGTATTAAGATGCCAATAACCTCCTCAGTACTGCCAAATCACAACAATAAAAAAAAATATCTCCAGATATTGCCACATGTGCCCTGGGGGCAAAACTGCCCAAATTGAAAACTACTGACAAAAATTTGTTCCTCGCAAAAAGAGATTAACATGTGAGCTATTTTTAATCCTAGCTTACGTGTTCAGTGATGTCACCAGGGTCCTGAACGCCTTCTGACCTCCTTTCATTCCTTTTTACCATCTTTACTGTGTGGGTTGGCATATAGTTTTATGGGGCTGCTGTCTCTCTAGACATCATGTCTTCATTCAAAGGAAGAAAGGGACAAGATGAATGACTAAGCCAGCCACATTTGCCTGACTTTTATTAGGAAAGAAAACGTTTTCCCAGAAGCCATTTCACAAACTTCTCATTAGCCTGAACAGACTTGTGTGATCATTTTTCACAACAGAGAGAGGCTTAGAAAGTAGGGAACAGGACTGGGGCTAGGAAGATTGTAACCCAAAGGAAAACTAGTGTTCTTTCAGCCAGGAAGAAGTGGGAATGGAATGAGAGAGACATTAATTATGCTTGTCACAGAAAAGAAATCTAATGTTTACTAATTGAAGGAGGTAGTGACTGAATGACTAAGGGGCTGAGTTGAATTTGGATACTTTTAGTTCCCCACAACCCACCCATTCCTCATTTGCTACCCAGCTTCTTCCTCAAGATTGTAGTTTAAGGATTAGCAAGTACAGAAGTACCTGATTAGAAACAGGCAAGACACCGAGAACCCTTTAATTCCATTGCCATGGAAAGGTGTGTTTGCAGTTTTAAGCCTGCAACAAATGTTAGCTCTTGCAAAATGAACTGAGTATCATCATTTATCACATGAGCTAATTCAGTTTCAGGAAACAACCCATGAGGACGTAGAATCCCAGTGGGCAATGGCCATGCTGTGGGAACAGTGCAGGAAGAAATGGCAAAGGAAAATAACAAGAAAGATGTTTGAAGGGAGACAGTGTCGATGCAGTTGAGAAGGGCTGCCTCTCTGGACCTTTGGATTGGCTGCCCAGCCTACTCGATGAAAATCAGTGGCTGAATTAAAACTGTATCCCTGCTGGGAGGTTCCTTAAAACAAATTTAGTGGGACTATGTTATGTTAATGATAATGATGAAGCAGAAAAAACAAATAAGAATGTAGAAAATAATGAATGAGAAGGAGAGAAAGTGGAAGAGGAGAGGAGAATGTGAGGAGATGGGGCACAGAGATGGGATGTCTAGCCCCAGCTGCGGCCCTGGCTCCTCAGCCCAGGCACATTGCCTTCACAGCCTTGGCATCCCCCTAACGTGGTGCCCTAGGACACCTCTGCCCAGTCCATCAGCCGACCCACAGTTGAACTCTTACCCATCCCTGTTCTAACGTGCTCTGTTTGATTCATAGTAAATATCTGCCCACCCCTGAGCACCATGGTTTAGGGGTGACTCGGAGGAAAGATTGCTAGCTATTTTTTCATATACATTTGGGTCAGGGAAGAGAAAACTATATTTTTGTCAAAGAAAGGGAAGGAGGACAGGAGAGAGAGGTATTTATTGACCACCTGCTGATGATAGGCTTCATGCTAGTGCTTTACAAACATCATCTCACTTAACACTGGTAATAGCCCCCCAAATACATGAAATTATTTGTTTTACAAATGAGGAAATTGGCTCAAAATCACACAGGTAATGTGTTGTAAAGTCAGGCTATGAAATAAGAGTCTACCTGATTCCAAAGTCTGTCTTCAAAATATGTAAATGAGACAGTTGAACACCACCCAAGTAATCACTATGAAATCAGTCTGTAGAATTAAAAAAATAATAATAATAATTTTATCAGTTGTAAAATAGAATAATTAGTTTAGACTTTAACTTTCTGGGGGCACTCAGTTAGGCATCTGACTCTTGGTTTGGGCTCAGGGTCATGATCTCACAGTTTGTGAGTCTGAGCCCCACATCAGGCTCTGGACTGACAGTGAGGATCCCGCTTGGGATTCTCTCTCCCTCTCTTTATGGCCCTCTCATGCTCTCTCTCTCTCAAAAATAAATAAACTTTAATAAATAAAAAGGATAAATTTTTAAAAAATAAAATTTAACTTTCTGTTACAAATTAATTTGCGAATAAACTCAGCCTTAATCTTCAATTCCCAGTGTCTTTTTTTTTTTTTTTAGGAGGCCTCCTATTTAAAGCTTATGAGGAGGCAGCAACAGCATCAGCAACATTTATCAAGCACCTATTTTTTAAATATATATTTATTTTGAGAGAGAGCATGTGCACGAATGCGGGAGGGGCAAAGAGAGAGGGGGAGAGATAATCCTAAGCAGGCTTCGCACTCAACGCAGAGCCTGATGGGGGGCTCAATCCCACAGCGGTGAGATCATGACATGAGCTGAAATCAAGAGTCAGTTGACTAACTGACTGAGCTACCCAGGCACCCTGTTAAGCACCTACTGTGTGTGCTGAGTGCTATCGTAATACTGAATTAGAAGGAATTTACAATCTCAGGACTTCCACAATCTAATAGCACAGATCAACATGACTTGTCATCCCACAGCCCAAATTCAGGAGTCTTCCTAAGGATGTAATGGATATAATGGCTTTTTTTTTTTTTTTTTTTGTAGCAGATGGTGGCCAGCTGTTCTGTCTTTACTGAAGGCCATACATGAAGGAAAAAAAATTAAAATAAAGGAACTTATGGTAAATATAAGAAAGAACTTAAAAAACTAAATCTGGATTTTCATATACACTAAAGGGAAATGGGCAATTGGGGGTAATTATCAAATTATCCAAGCCAGAATAGCTCAGTTCCCTCCATTATCAACCTAAGAGAAAATTATTTATATGGGTTGAATTGTTCAGATAATTGTCCTGTATTTTGGATATCTGAGTAGACAGTCTGGGTGGTCACTGATGTTGATTGAGGATCCCTCAAGGAATATTTTTAAATAGGAAAAGGGTTGATACTTTTTGCTGCCTGATTGGGAACGAATCTACTTAGATGGAAGTGATAGTAGTCAAATTTGTAGTTTACAGAATTCTTTGACGAGGATATAGGTACATTGTAATTAAACCATAATAATTTTTACTGATGTTTGAAATTAACTTTTAATTGCAAAAATAATGTGTGAATACTTTTCGTCTAAAATTTTTAAAAGTTACATATGAGGCTAAAGTCTTTCTCTCTGCATCTTGAATTTTCAGTATCCTGCATGCACCATGGCCCCTCTCTAGGGAGTTACCGTCATTCTTTTGGTAGTGTTATCCTTTCAGAATACATACATACATGCACACACAACACAGAGGGGGAAGAAAGAGAAATCAAGAAAGGGGCAAAAAACCCCACGTTTTTAGCTTAACTTGAATCACTTATTTCATACTATTTGGCACCTTCCTTTTCTGTTTAACAATATGTATTAGAGATAAGTCTATGTTGTTTCATAGCTCCAGTGCATTCCTTTTTAATTCCATCATTAAAATTGGTAATATTCATTTAGCCATTCTTCTACTGGTGGATATTGACATTGTGTCCAATTGCTTGCCAGCAGTGCTCAAACAATCCTATATATTTAACCTGTAGGAGAATTTCTTTAGGGTAGATTTTGAGCAATTAATTGACCTTTCCAAGGGAGAGCGATGTGCTCCACAAAGCCATTTCGTCCTAACGAAGAGAAAGGATGAGAAGAAACATGAGAGCCAGTTTCTTTCCTCAGATAGATTGTGTCGCTGGAGGCAAGTCACTTCACTTCCCTGGGATTCTGTTTCTCTAATAAGTCAGTGGTTCTTCAACTTTGTCATGCATGAGAATCTCCTGAGGCCTTGTTAAGACACAGCTTGCTAAGTTTTTGATTAGTAGGGGGCTGTGTGTGCAAGTTTCCAGGTGATGCTGATACTCCTGGTCAGGAGACGACTCTGAGAGCCAGTCACTGTTCAGGTATGTTGAGGAGAACATCCTGTGAAAGACATGGTAGTGGAAATTCCAAGAGCCCCAAACAGACTACCTAGAGAAATTTAATTGTTCCAGTTTGTCCACATATGATGATAACCCATGATTCGCCACAGTAATAGTATTGTACTGATGATACACATCAGTTTTTAAATCACAGAGTCAATTCTTTAGGCCAAGAGACAACTCAACATTGCATCTTTGCTGTGGGCCTTCCAGTTCAAGTACATAGCTAAAACTAGAATTTCTTTGGCAATATTCTTGACCTGTCAATCCACTTCCCATTGAACAGTTCCGGGGTCTAGGAATTATCTCTTTGACTCCTGAGGCAACCTATTTTGTGTTTTTAGATGTCTGATCACAACCTTGTCCTTACTAACCTTGACCAAATACATCTTTCAGAAGCTTCTATGCATCCGTCCCAGTTCTACACTCTGGGCTTTAGAAAACAAATCAGCTCCTTTTCTAATTGATAACAGTGTTCCCCCGAGTCAGCAGTTCTCAAATCCTACAGTGCATCAAAATAGCCACAGGACCTTATTAAAATTTAGGTTCCTGAGCCCCAGCTGTAGAGATTCTGATTCTGTGTCCAGAGTATGGCCTGGGAATAAACATCTTTTATGAAATCTCCAAGTAGATCTGCTGCCCGTAGTCTGACATTGTTTAAGAGACTAACGGGGTTCAGGACATGCTACCACAAAATCTGACGTCTTGGCATATTAATATTATAAGCTGAAGGAACTTGAGAAATGGCATGAGCAGGAAGGATTTTTTGCCCTTTCTCTGAAGCAGGTCATATAACCGTCATGTGAGAGGTGCCTTCCCTTTACCAAGAGGAAACAAGCATCCTTATCTCTGAAAACAGTGGACACAGAGAGGGATCTCTATGACCCCAGTTTCCCACACTTTGCTCATACTCTTTGTCTTACCTCTTTCCATGACTCTTCAAGCTTCATCAAATCTAGCATAAAAACACTCATATTTGATTTCTTTAGGTCTTCTTTCCTTATGAAGGCTCCTGTGTCATGTAAACCTTCTATTAAATAAATGTGTGTGCTTTTTCTTGCTAATGTGCATTTCGTCTAATTTTTAGATCTAGCCAGAGACTCAAGTGTCTAGGAAAACTTTTTTCCTTTCTTATAAGACCGAGTTAAGCCTTTTTGTCTAAGCTCAATGCTTCAACATCTCCTCATATGACATGGCTTGAGTTCCCTCACTTTCCTGCTTACTAAGGGCTATCTGCCAAAATACACTACAAAATATACCCATTAACACCCATCCCCATCCTGACTTACTATAGCACTCATCCCTACCCAAACTGATGTTCTTTATATACTTGTTTAGTATTTGCCTCTCCAACTAGAATATAAGCTTCATGAGGGCAGGGAAATTGTCTATCTTGCTCACTCATAATATTCCAGCACTTCTATCAGTACCTGGCAATCAGTTGATCCTAAATAAAGTTTTATTTAATGAACAAATGAGTAGAATGGGAAAGAAAAGCCATTTCAATTCAGAAAGTGAAACTACAGAGAATGAATGACCCATCCCAAGGGAGAGTATTTGCTTAAGGTTTTTAGAAAAAAGGAGAATAAAAATGTTTGTATAATTAACCTTTTAAAAAAAAAAATCTCATTATGGACTTAAAGCCCTGGAAAATATTCTTTTAGTAGTACAGATGTTTTGCATGCCTTTGGGTACATAACTCAAACCGGAAGGATGAGTCAAAGCAGGCAGGGCTCATTATGGTTTGGGATTTCAAAAGCATCTTTAAAAGAAGCAGATCCTTTCCAAACATGTAAAAATGCAGAAGCAGAATGACCAAGATGAGAAGTGCAAATTTTAAATGTCAGGTGTAACAAAAATGTAAGCAATCTCCAATGCTTATATTATTTTTATCTAATATGGATAACTCTTAGCTGGCTTGTTCGTGCTCTTTCTCTCTCCTCTCCCCTTCCAGGAGCATAGGTAATCATTAGAAAACATAGAGAAATATGATTCATTGCATATACTGTTCATTGTCAGAGGACTTAAGTGAAAACAAAAGGGAAAGTTAAGCATCATTAATAATTAAGGAAATGCACATTAAAGCCACAATTAAATATCACTTGATACCTAGTTTGGCAATAATCAGTAAATCTGGTAATTCCTTGGATTGACATGGTTAAAGAGTAGCAAGACTCTTAGGCTCTACTGGTAAGGTAATATATCTGTGTGATCACTTTGGAAACAGTTTGACATTTTTAGTAAACTCCAACATGAACATATTACACTAACCAATGGTTACACTCCTAGAGTTATTAAGTAGAAAAGTGACAGTATTTCAGAGCCCACTAGACCTTTTAGGATTGCTGAGAAGCACTGAGTCTACCTAAGTGTGGTGACTTCCTGCCTCAACCTGCCCACATGTTCTCCTTTGGGTCAAATGTCTACAGCCCAGAGTTTTGTACTTCTTTCTTCCTCTTATTAAAAGATAATTTTCAGAAGAAGGTAACATCATGACTCACATACAGATATAAAGATAAATGTGTTTAAAGAATTTATTCATATGATATGAGGGAATCAGGCAGATATGATCATCAGTTCAAAGGAAAAGTCAAAACAGTGCAGGCTTATATGAAGTAAAAGAATGTTGAGGTGAATTGCAAATGGAGGCAAAACTGGATTTTCCACAGTGGGAAGTCAATTGAAATCATCAGCAGACTGGACAGAATTTATGTATCTATCAATGACCTATAATTTAGACAGAGTTTCAAACTGCCTCAAAGAGGATGAACAGGGCTAGAATCCAGTAACCCAGAAGGGTATGCTAAGGATGGTGTACATGTAGTTTCCCACTGATACATCAATGCCTTACTGATACACTAGTCCAAATAGAATATTGTTTGGATCCCTCACACTTGTGTCAAGGAGCACCTGACAGCTGGTGTTCAGATGTAGGAAATCAACACTTCTCCAGGGTCAAAAGCCCGGTATTCCAGATTGCTGCAGACACAAGTTCCAATGAGCTGCAAAGTTCTGGAGTATCAAAGGTCCCTCCCTGTTACAGAGTCAAAGATACTACCACTGTATACAGTAAGAGCTAAGAGTAGATGTGGGTTAGAGGAATGTGAAGGAGCCTGAATTTGGAGTTAGAAGACATGGGTAAGCCTCAGGCCTCCACTTACTAATCTGTGACCTCGAGCCAATTCCTCCAATCTGGATTTCTCTTTCAAACAAGAATTTTTAGAACAGTTTAACAATTACATTAAAATTAAATTAAATTAAATTTAAATTTAAAACAATTTAAACAATTAAAAACAAGAATTTTTATTTATGACTTTAAGTTCCCTTCAGGATCTAAATGTTTATTCAAGTAGCAAGCCAGGCCCTTCCACAGATGGCCCTGTGGGAATACCCACTCATGGAGGGTTTTGACGGAGGGCTGGGCAGATCTGTTTGTGAACATGAGGAAGAATAGCTGGATTGGGGTGTCCTAGATCCCTAGTGTGCAGTACAGAAGCCTCAGCATCTGTCGGAAACTTGGAACGTTCAGCAATGAAAGGAGAAGAAATGATAGGAAAGGAAGTTACTAAAAAACAACCTGCAAAATTTAGGAAATGTATCACCAAGGTTGGCTCCGACTCTACCCAGTGTGCTTAACCACAGCAAAAGGGAACTGGAACTGTATTAGTCGGGGTTCTCCATAGAAACAGAATCAATAGAGTGTGTGTGTGTGTGTGTACTGAGAGAGATTTGTTTTAAGGAATTGGCTCATGTAATTGTGGGGGCTGGCAAGTCAGAAATCCGCAGGGCAGGCTAGCAGTCTAGAAATTCCAGTGGGAACTGATGTTGTGGTCTTGTGCCCAAAGGCAGTCTGGAGATGGTATTTCTTCCACCCAAGGGAGCATAGTCTTTCCTTGTAAGGCTTTCAGTTGATTAGATGACGCACACCCACATTATGGAGGGTGGTCTGCTTTACTCAAATATTAACAATATTAATTTTTCTGACTTACAAACATAGCATCTTTCTCCATTTATTTAGGTTGTCTTTAATTTTTCCTAGCCAATATTTTGTAGTTTTCAGTGTACAGGTCTTGTACATTTATCCTTAGGTTTATCCCTATTATTTCACATTTTTAATGCTATTGTAAATGATATTTTTAAAATTTCAATTTCTAATTGTATATAGAAATACAATAATTTTTGTATATTGATTTTTATCTTGCAAGTCTGCTAAACTCGCTTATTAGTTCTGATAAGGCTTTTTTGTAGATACCATTGGATTTTCTACATAGACAATTATGTCATCTTCAAATTAAAACAGTTCTATTCATTTTTTAAATCTTTTTAAATGTTTATTCTAGAGAGAGACAGAGCGTGAGTGGGGGAGGGGCAGAGAGAGAGAGGGAGACACAGAATCTGAAGCAGCCTTCAGGCTCTGAGCTGTCAGCACAGAGCCTGAAGCAGGGCTCAAACCCATGAACTGAGAGATCATTACCTGAACTGAAGTAAGAAGGTCAACCAACTGAGCCACCTAGGTGCCCCAGTTCTATTCATTTTAAATACAGATGCCTTTTCTTTCTTTGTCTGGTCCTATTGCAATGGCTGGAATCTCTGGTACAATGTGGAATGGAAGTTGTGAGAGTGAACATCCTTGCCTTTTTTCCTAATCTTTGGGGAATAAGTGTTCAGCCAGTCTCTGTTAAATATGTTAGGTTTAACTTGATGAGTGAGCTTGAGGAAGTTCTCTTGTTGCATGAGTCTATTGAAAAGGGTTTTGTTTTGTTTTTTTAAGTGTTTATTTTAAGAAAGAGGGGAGGGACAGAGAGAGAGAGAGGGAGAGTCCCAAGCAGCGACATAGGGCTTGAACCCACCAACCATGAGATCATGACCTACGCCGAAATCAAGAATTGGATGTTGAACCAACTGAGGTACCAGGCACCCCTGTGGGTTTTTTAAAATAGGATTGGATGTTTGATTTTGTCAAATGCTTTTCCTCATTTATTAAGAGCGTGTCTTTTTTCTTTTAGCTTATTAATATGTGTAAAGTTTTTCATTATTGTCCTTTTAATATTTATAAAATCTGTAGAATTTCATAAATTATGTGATATATAATTTATATCTTCTTTGTTTTCTCCCCACCCCCCCCCAGCCCTGATCTGTATAGCTAGAGGTTTACCAATTTTATTAACCTTCTCCAAGAACTGCTTTTAGTTTAATTCATTGTCTATTTTCTGTTTTATTGATTCTTTCACTTTGATATTTATTGTGTCTTTTCTTCTGCTTACTTTGGGCTTAATTTGCTCTTTGTCTAATTTATGGTGGAGGCTAAGGTCATGCATTTGAGAGAATGTTCTTTTTTTCTATTATAGGTGTTTGATGATATAATTTTTCAAGTACTACTTTAGCAGTCTCCCATAAGTTTTGAGAGATTGTTTTCATTTTCATTTGATGAAGAATACTTTTTAATTTCTCTTTTGATTTCTTCTTTGACCTATGGACTATTAAAAAGTCTGTTCGTAAGTATTTGGGGATTTTCCAGATATCTTCCTGTTGTTGATTTTTAATTTAATTCTACTGTGATCAGAGAGCATGTTTTGTGTGACTTGAGCACTTCATTCATTAAGTCATGTTTTATGGCCCAGATTTGTCCTATTGTGGTAAATGTTTCTACATGTAGTTGAAAAGAATATATATTCTGTTCTTGTTGGCTGGAATGTTCTAGACATTTCCAGTAGGCCAAGTTGGTTGTTCACCCTTTCTGATTCCTTGATGTTGGGTTTTTTTGTTTTGTTTTGTTTTGTTTTTTGCCTACTTGTTCTAACAATTATTGGGGAGGGTATTGAACTCCCTAAGGATAATTGTGGATTTGTCTATTTCTCCTTGCAAATTAGTGTTAGCTTCGTGTATTAGGTGCAAACATGCTTAGGTCTCTTAAATTCTTTTGATGGATTGACCTTTTTATCACTGTGAAATAAATATCTTTATCCTTGGTAATATTTTTTTGCTCTGAAATCTACTTTGTTTGATACTGTAATATAGTCAATTACTATAGTTTTAACTTGATGAGTGTTTGTTAACATGGTATATCTTTCTCTTTTACTTTTAGTTGTGTCTTTATATTTGTGCCTTTTTTGTAAGCAGCATATAGTTACACTTTGGTTTTTTATTCCATCTGAGAATTTCTGCCTTTAAATTATGTTGTTTTGACCATTTACACTTAACATTTGTTTGGCTAGGTCCAATCTATCATTTTGCTATTCGTTTCTCAGACACATTTCTCTCCTGTGTTCTCTGTTCCCTTCTTCTAGTTCTTTTGGATTTATCGAGTATTTTATATGATTTCATTTTATCTTCTTTGTTCACCTATTAACTGCTGGTCTTTTATTATTTTGGGGGTTGTTTTCTGATTTATAATATACATCTTTAACTTATGCTAACCTACTTCAGGCAGTATTATATCACTTCACAAATAGTTTTGTGTATAGAATATATAGTATAGAATAGAATTAGAATAATAGTTTACTTCACTGTCCCTCCTCCTGGCCTTTATGCTCTTGTTATATTTGTGCTGTTTATGTTATGTTGTCAGTCATAAGTTACACTTACCCTTATGTTTTAAACTTCATAATATATTATTAATTTTGTTTAACAGTTAAGTATATTTTCAAAAGATTTAATAATAAGAAAAAATCTCTTCAATATTTAACAACATAGTTATCTTCTGGCACTCTTCATTTTTTTATATAGATCCATATTTCCATTTGGTATTATTTTCTTTCTTCATACAGGACTTCATTTAACATTTCTTATAATGCAGATCATCTGGTGATGACTTCTTTCAGCTTTTGTATGCCTGAAAAATTCTTTATTTTGTCTTTGTTTTTGAAAGATAATTTCACTGAATATAGAATTCTTTTCTTTTGATTCTTTAAAGATTTTCTCCATTGTCCTCTCACTTTCATTGTTTCTGTTGAGGACTCTAATGGCATATTTATCTTTGTTCCTATGTATCTAACATATCTTTTTTCTTTGGTTTCTTTTAAGATTTTTCCCTTTATGACTGTGTTTTGAACAATTTGATTATAATATCCTTTGGTGTAATTTTCTTCAAGTTGTTTTGTGTGTGTGCTTGGACTTAGATCTGTTAGTTTCTAGTTTTCTTCAAATTTGGAAAATTTTTAGCCATAATTTTTTCAAATATTTTTTCTGTACCCTTCTTTTTTCTCCTCTTCATAACTCCAGTTTCATGTATAAGGCCACTTGAAGTTGTCCTACAGTTCATGAATGCACTTTTATTTTTTTAATTATTTTTTTCTTCTGTGTTTCATTTTGTATAGTTTCTATTGTCGTGTCTTCAAGTTTAGTAATCTTTTTTTTTTTCCTGCAGTGTGTGAATTGCTGCTAATTCTGTTCTGTGTGTGTATTTTTTTTTTTTTAATTTCAGACATTATAGTTTTCATTTCTAAAAATTCTGATTGGGTCTTTTTTGTATCTCTGCGTCTCCATTTAACTTTTTGAACATATGGAATACAGTTAAAATAAGTGTTTTAATGTTATTCTCTGTTAATTTTATTATCTGTGTTACTTCTGGATCCGTTTCAGTTAGTTGACTTTTTCCTCATTATGGGTCATATTTTCCTGCGTGCCTGATACTTTTTGACTGGATACCAGACATTGTCCTTTTATCTTTTGGGGTGCTGGATATTTTTGTATCCCTATGAAAATCTTTGTGCTTTGTTCTGGGATGAAGTTAAATTACAGGCATACTTTGTTTTATTGCAATTTACTTTATTGCGCTTCTGCAGTAAAAGATACTGCATTTTTTACAAGTTGAAGGTTTGTGGCAACCCTGCATCAAGTTTAAGTTTATTGGCACCATTCCAATAGCATTTGCTCACTTTGTGTCACTGTGTCACATTTTGGTAATTCTCACGATGTTTCAAATTTTTCATTATTATTATATTTGTTAAGGTTATCTGTGATCAGTGATCACAGCTCATTGAAGGCTCAGATGATGGTTAACATTTCTTAGCAATAAAGTATTTTAAATTAAGGTATGTATTTTTTACAACATAATGCTATTATACACTCAATAGACCACATAATAATGGTCTATCACTTTCATATGAACTGGGAAACCAAAAAGTTGATTTGACTCACTTTTTTTTGAGATAGTCACTTTATTGCAGCAATCTGAAACTGAACCCATAGTATCTCTGAGGTATGCCTATACTTGGAAACAGTTTCAGCCTATTGGATCTTTTTTTTTTTTAATGTTTATTTTTGAGAGAGAGAGAGAGTACGTGAGCAGGGGAGGGACAGAGACAGAGGGAGACACAAATTCTGAAGCAGGCTCCAGGCTCTGAGCTGACAGCACAGAACCTGACATGGGACTTGAACTCTTGAGCTGTGAGATCATGACCTGAGCTGAAGTCGGACACTTAACCAAGAGCCACCCAGACTCCTGGATCTTGTTTTAAGATCTCTTAGGTAAAGCAGAGCTGTGTTTAGCACTAATATTTCCCCACTTCCGAAGCAAGACACTACTGAGTCCTCTATCCATTGTCCTATGAATTATGAGGTTGATCAGTCTGGCTGGTAGAAACAGGCACTATTCTCAGCCCTCTGTAAGCATCAGGCACTATTCCCTCTAGTCTTCTTAGATGGTTCTTTGCCCAGCCTTGAGTAGTTTCTTCCCATGCAGGTGCTAATCAGTTACTCTGCTGAATACCTGAGAGGCCTTCCGTGGATGTCCAGATGTAGCTCTCGACTAGTACTCTGTCCTACATACTCTAGGGCCTTGGTGTCTCCAACACGTGGTGGTAGGCTTTGAAATATGATTGGTCAGATGTAAGCTGTCAGTTCTGCCTGCATTGTGTCTGGAAGAGTTCAAGTCTAGCTCTTTATAAGAAAGAAAATAGCTTCACTGGCAGCTGATTTGGAACATTCAAAAACTCCAAAATTTCTAAATATTTCTTTTCTTTTCTTTGCAATTAAGGTTTCTTTTAGTAGACCCAGAGCTCATCTTGAATGAAGTCCAGGGACACTTTTCATCTTCACTCCCTCTTTATAGTACCCTTAGTCCCCCTCCTGGAGGGTCCTGCTTCCTCTGAGGGAAGCCTAGAAGTTCTTAGGGATTTTATAGGTTTTATTCCTGGCTCCACCCTGGAAGGACAGTGTTTGGTCATTACAGTTTCTTAGACATAAGTCTCTCACACTTTCCTAAGTGGAACACAAACAAAACTAAAATGCCTTCCTCTTACTGAGATGGACCAGTTCTCATAGGACAACTTGAATAGTCTCTGTTTCTTTACTCTGTCTTACCAAAGACTTTATCAACCTGTACTGAAGAGTATAAGAAAGGAGAAATGAAGAAAAATAAAAGCCCCTGTTTGCCTCAAAGGTACTATTCAAATTAAATAGGTTAAATAGGCTTTGGAGGTCAGCCTAAGAAAGGCACTACCGTTGATTTGGTGGCGGATACACCTACATTCCTAACAATAACTTTTGTTGGGGATAGCTCTGTAGAGAGCATGATTATAGTATGAAAAAAACCATTGTACTTAGATAGACAAACTAAAGAAGACCAATTCTTCCCAAGTTTTCTTTTTTTATATCTATAGAAAATTTTTATTTTTATGTAGGCAAATTTGTCAGTATGTTCTGGTGAGAAATGATATTACTTTTTAGGGGCATCTGAGTGGCTCAGTCTGAGCATCAGACTTTGGCTCAGGTTGTGATCTTACGGTTTGTGAGTTCAAGCCCCATGTCAGGCTTGCTGCTATCAGCCTGTTAGCACAGAGCCCGTTTCAGATCCTCTGTCCTCCTCTCTTTCTGCCCTTTCCCTGCTCATGCTCTTTCTCTCAAAAAATAAATACAAATAAAAAAAATATTTTTAAAAAACCTAGCTTTATTAGCTGGATTCATATTGCTTTTTTTTTTTTTAAATCAATTACATGGTAGTTTAGAGATTTAAATAATAATCTTAGCCTTTGTCATTTACTTGATGTCCTCTTGGACAAGTCATTTCATCTCACCAAGAACAGTTTTCTGTGTCAGTAAGATATTTAATGATCTAGAGAGATTCTTTGTGATGGTTTAAAAACATGTTCACAAATTACTTGATACTCCTCCCTTCAGGAGGTAGAACTTAATTTTTCTCTCATTGAATTTGGTCTGGATTTACATGACTTGTTTCTAGTGCATAGAAGATGAAATAAGTGATGGTATGTCACTTCTAGGCCTTGGTCATTAAAGGCATTATGGGTTCCCTCCCGTTCACTAGTGCGCTCTCTCTCCCTCTCTCTCTCTCTCTCTCTTTCTCCCTGGGATCCCTGCTTCTGAGGGAAACCATCTTCTATGTTATAAAGATACTCAGACTGTCCTCTGAAGAGGCCCATGTGGCAGGGAACCAAGGCCTCCTGCCAACAGCCAGTAGGGAACTGAGGCTTTCTACCATCAGCCATGTGAGTGCACCATCTTGAAAATAAATCATGTGGCCCTAGGCAAGTCTTTAGATGACTGCAGCCATGGCTGACATCTCAACTGTAATTTATGAGAGACCCTGGGCCAGAATTGCCCAGGTAAGCTGCTCCTAAATTCCAAATGCTTACAAAACATACGATGACAAATGTCTGTTTTAAGGCATTAAATTTTGGAGTAATTTGTTGTCTAGCAATAGAAAACTAATATGTCCTAGTATCTTACAGATACTTCCAGTTTATGATTCTATAATTTAAATGCAGGAGGCTGTATCTCTAATTGCCTGTTACTTTTACTAATACTTGACAAACTGCTTAGCCTGTTACATTTAAAAACTCTTCCTTGAAGAGTCTTCATTCCATATACCATTTTAGGCAGAAAACTAGATAACATATTTGAGAAGAAATATTTTTCAACTGGATATTTACTGTTTTAACAGCTTATATGTTTTAATGAGATGAGACCTTGGGAAGACTTTCCATAGAGTTCTAAAGCAGGAAAGGGCTCTTTAGTCTTTGGAGGTCCAACAGGAGCTATGTGTACCTTTTGACTTTATATGCAATGCGTTAAGAACATTTTCTTGAGAAGGAATATGAATACCTTTCTCCAGATTTTCATAGATTCCTGCCCCCAAAAAGAATTTAGAACCACTTATCTGCTTCCCATTCCCACCTGTGGGAATTCAGGTACAGAGAAGTGATTTACAGTTACCCAACAGAGATCTTCTTACTCTTAATTCAGTGTTCAGACTCCAATCTGAGAGGTAAATTCTACCTACAAGAGGCAGCTCAGGGCAGAACTGGTCTTTGCAATGCTCTCAAGTACCCAGACCCTTAGGACCTTTATACTTACTATTTTGCAATTGCATATCCCCTGTTCATTTAATTCATCCAACTGCTTCGGGAAGGGGGTCTGGAATAGATCTTCCCAAAAAAGACCCCTCTTGCTGACAGATCTTTTATATTGGTGACTTTCTGTTTTGTCCTTATATGGAAGCACACAGGAGCTCCGCCAGAGTGCTTCTTTACCATGGTACCTACCAGAATCCAGAATTATTCCATGGAGGAAATACACATTGTACTTATCTGACCTGATTATTACAGACATCTCACTTACATGGTTTTTTTAGTATTTTTTTTGAAACTTTCACTTCTTTGTAGTACTGTTACCCATCTCTTTCTGAACTAAGCCAAATATGAATATTAGCATCATAATAAATTAAGAGATTGGGTTGAAGGACCAGAAATCAAAGCTGAGTTCTAATATTTATGCTAGTTCAGGATTCATTCTGCCTATTTAAAAATTAGAAACTGCTAAGAACCATCTATAGATGCCTGGAAAACAAGTATAAATCCTTGATTGGAGAGCTGGAACATACCTTACATTCTTCCCATATCTCACACGGGACTGATCATTCATTAGATTCTCTTTAAATACTTCATCGTTAATAGTATTAACCCTGGGTTGATTAAAGCCAGGGTTGTTTGTGTTATAAATGGCCAGGCCTAATGGAAAGAGTGTAGGAAATCCTTGTTTTACCACTGACTTACATACCTCATGCTATTTGTATTTCAGCTTTCCCCAAACATTCACCCATATAGATTTGCCATCTATTCCCATCATCCCCGTGTACTCCAGGACACAAACATTTTGCTTTGGCTAGAGCCAGGTCAGAGAAGCCAAGACTGAAACTATAGTCCTAAAGAAACTGAGGCTAATGTGCTAATGCCATGAACTGCCCTGATAGCCCTAATCCTGATTCCCAGCTGTCCCTCCTCCCACTTGGCCCCAGAAGATGTCATCTATGAGCAGGTTCCTGGGCTTGGCTAAATGACCTAGCATAGTCCTGGCCATCATTCAGGGGTTCTTTGAGAGCACTGCCCCTCCTTCCCGATGGTAGAAACAGAGACTCAGAGCCTTGGAAACATTCCCAGGATCTCTGAATGCAAATGTTTCCAGCAAATTCAACATTATATCCTAACTTGTAAAACAGTCTTGTAGCACAAAGATAAAGTTAAATGACCCAAGTGCTAATCAGGTATGTTTATTTTTCCATAAACAGAAAGATGTGGAATATTTGGCAAGAGGAAGGGCCATATTTTGTATTGGGGCAATTTTTCTTAAAAAGTAAAAACAGCTCTATATTTAAAAGTATAGTAATTCCAAAATAACAGATCAACCTTGTCTGAGGAATGGCAGGAAACTCCTTTGACAAGGAAATTAAACTTCCAAGGGGTTGAATTTAATTATAGATGGCAGCAAAGAGCAGAGGAAAGATCCCTGGAAAATTTTTAGAGAAAAACTAAGGTAAAGTGTTCTAAAAGAATAAAATATTTGTGTGTGTGTGTGTGTGTGTGTGTGTGTGTGTATTTTGATGGGGAGAAAAAAGGAGAGGGGGAAAAACCCTTTTGTGGGTGTTCTTTGAATCCAACCAGAAAGTATGGAAGTTTGTTAAAATGAGTTTTTTAGGAAGACAAATGTGGTTTTGGTGATTATATCAAAAAATATGCCTACTCTGTATTTTGAGAGAGACATGTGGCTCAGTGGACCAATTCAATAGTATTAGGCTACTTCATTTTTGCTATCTACAAATAGCTTCAGAGGGAACATTTCAAGGTAGAGTCAGAATTTATACAGTGGGATTACAAATTATATTGTAATAATGCTAACGTTTAAAATGATGACTTTCCCTAGAAGAGCTGTCTGAATTTCAGTTTTCTTAATGGATTAGATACTTTGATTTTACATGCAAAAGATGCCAAGTATTCCACTGAATATGAATTATAAAGCAATATTAAAAGGGAAATACATGTAGCAGAAAATTTAAAAGCAAGTAAGAGCTAAGTTAATACGTATAAGTTGTATACCTCTCACTACCTAGTATGCTATTATTGGACAGTAGGTCCAATACTGTATCAAATGATAACTAAAAATGTTTTATTTTACTCTTTTATTTTGTAGATATTATTACTTGGCATTCAAAGCACATGAAACACCTGTTGCTAGCAAAGAGAGCTGTGTTGCTATCTTGGAAAAGTCCAGATTAGATCACTGGGTGCTGGGAAAAACAAAGGTAGTTCTTTCTTTATTGTTCACATTGTCACCTGTGATGCTCTACTGTGTACCTTTGTCTGTTGTCAGTGATATGACCGGCTGTGTACATTGTGTAGCTTAGCAGGCAAGACCCCAGCCTAACAGTGATCTTCGCTGGTCTTGGGTCAGGCGTGGTCCTAGGACCTCTGGACAAGAAGAGGAGGGTTTGCCTCCTGTTCTGCATGTAATTTGAGAGAACCATTTAACATTTCTAGAATGAGAACTTTGAGCTCATTTTGAAATGTCCCTCTAATTTAAATGCTGTTTATCCCAGCACCTCATGGAAATACACAAATCTTATTAATGACAATAAAAAGTATCTTTTACAGTTTTGTCCATTTTTCATTAGACTCTTGCTGTGTTTTTTACTGTATACCCTGAGTAGTAGTCCCATTGTGTATAGCTTTTCATCTGGAACATCCTGTCGCTTTATCCCAGGTTTTTATGACCCATTCTGAATTGTCCTACAAAGCCAGTGGTAGCCTGAGTGTTGATGACAACACGGTTGCTCCTCAGCAGGAATTAGATCACTGTGGGTCCTGTACGTCCTTCTCCCAAACTTCCACTGCTGGCCATGGGTCAGTTCTGTTGGTTAGTGCCTCCATCAAGGGCTGTAGAGACAGATAGTAGAAGTCAAATTGAGAATATAGAACTCCTGGCAGTTATAAGGCACTTTTGGAGAACATTTGGAATCTCCTAAACCCCATTAACCTCATTGTTTGTTCACGTCAATAACCAATAATTGGCTCAACCTTAGAAGGGGAGTTGTGTTTGCTCCTAAGCAGTCAGTAATACTGGCATAAAACACGTCACTGTAAACTTATTTAGATAATGGTTTTAATATTTTTATTAAGAATACTCTGGAGTAGACTGGATATCTGTTCGGGAACGCATATTTAATGCTAAAAGTAATATCTCATTTCAGGTTTTTCTCAAATATTACCATGTTGAGCAGTTGAATTTGCTGCTACGAGAAGTCATAGGCAGAGTGGTTGTGCTGCAGGCATATGCCAAGGGGTGGCTTGGAGCCAGGAGATACAGAAGAGTCAGAGAGAAGAGAGAGAAGGGGGCCATTGCCATCCAGTCAGGTAAATAAATGGTCCTGAATCTTGGCATTTCATCAAGCACTCAGGCCGCTCGCCTGTTGCTTTTCTCAGTGGCTTCTTCTCTTCCTCCTACCTTCCCTTCCCTTCTTCTTTCCTTTCTTCCTTGCTTCAGCAAATATTTATTGAGTGCCTATTGCAGACCAGTCCCTGGGCTAGATGCTGGGAATCTAGCCATGAGCAAGACTACCGTGGTCTCCGACCTCCACATAAGCAAACAGACGTCACAACACACCGTGATAAGTGCAAGATAGAGGCAGTGTGAAGTGGGAAGAGGTAAAACCCAGATTGTACGGACATGTGCCCCTTCTCCCAGATGACTGATGTGTAATACACACCTCAGGCCCATCACCAAGTTCTCAACATCAGAATCACTAACGCCATTTCCCAAAGGCTTTTCTAGCCCAGACAAAGCTTATAAACCTAGGGAACAAATTGCTCGGCTCTCCCCTACGCCCAGCCCATCCAGTGTCTCTTTCCACACGTGTGTGTCATTTGTGTCACAAACAGCATCTGAGCTCCTGTGCTGTTGCTGAGTGGTTATGAAAGCGTCAGATCTTGTACATAGTGGACAGTTTCCCTTGTGCCCTCATAACCCAGAATCATGTCGTTCACTCTGGACTTCACGACCACACTGAGCAACACCGAAGGCTGTGATGCTAACGGGAGGGACAAAACGGCGAAGTGGTCATGCTTCTGGCGGGCAGCTGAATGCCCCAGTCCTCTTTCTACAGGACTCAGCACATCCCCAGAGGTTTCTTTTCTCTTTCTCTTATCCTCATCCATTTCTTTTGCCTTTTGCCTTTCTACCGTCTATTTTCTTCTCTCGAAGCACTGCTCTTAGCACATGGTTCACTCTCCCCAAACACACGTGTCATGCTACTAATTATTCCCCTTGACTCCCATCGTTATTTTTCACTCCTTCAAATTGATGTTCATACCTTCCTCCCCAGTAAAAAAAAATTGGGCAGGGCAGGCTGTTCAGTTCTTCCCCACCATCTCAACAAACCACCCTACCCCAAGTCCTGAAAATGGAGCTTCCTCTGTGGGTTGGAATGACAGGGAACCACCTCAGCTGGGATGGAGGTCCCAATGATTCATAAGTAGATTCCAGTGTTCTGAAAACTCACTGCTGGAACAAAAATAACTCCTTCTGAGAAGCATCTTGGAAGCCGAGCTAAGAGTACAGAGAGGCCTCTCTTCCCCCATCATCGCTCACGTATCTCTGCTCATTTTGTTCAGGGAGAAAGCAGGAGGGAGGAGAAGAGGGGTAATAGGTTGGAGGGAAAACAGCTTATATCAATTCTCTGGCACGTTCTTAAATTAATGTCATTCCTAGCACATGGTTTTATATTTTTAGCCTGGAGAGGATATGATGCTCGGAGGAAATTTAAGAAAATAAGCAACAGAAGGAGTGAGTCTGCGGTTCCTATTCAAGCAGGTAATTAAAACATCATTTTCATAGCGTCCACTTGAAAATATTCTGTGATTAAGTTCATATGAGTTTAGGAAAGCTGAAAGGTTAATAATTCAGGAGCACCGGAATAGAAGGTAAAGTCCTAGTGGGGGTTCTAGTCCTTGTTCTGACACACCCCCTGCGTGATGATAGCAAGGCTGACAGTGAGCACTTACTGCATACTTGTGGAAAGATGCTCAAAGTAAGTCCTGGTTTATAGAGAGGGGACCTGCAGCACAGAGAAGTGAAGTAACGTGTCCATAGTCACATGGCTAGTCAGGAGCAGAGTCAGCATTTGAACACAGGCAGATTGGACACAGTCAACTTTACATACTGCCAGCTGAACAAATTCCTTTCCTTCTTGGAGTCACATGTCCGTCGTCTGTGAAAGGAGAGCACTGGCTAAAGTCTGGTTAAGTCTGGAAGGTGTCTAATTACCTTGGAATTTCTCTGATTATATGCAAGGCCCATCTTTCAGCATCACAGAGATAAGAATAGCTCAGGGACTTTCCCAGCAAATGGAATTTCCCACACCCTGGCCTGTTTGTGACTAGGGTGGTCCTCTGCACCACCCCCACCCCCACCCTGGGGTAAGCTGTGGCTCAACTTGGCCTGGATGCATGAGTGCTCTGAGCTCTGCTTCCTGGCTCGTCTGACCTGTCCCTGGCTCCTGGATGGCTCTGTTCTTCTGCAAATGGCAATATCCGTGGTGGCTTCCAGGCTGGGTTCCCTTCATCATTTGAAGCTCTATAATCTAAAGGAGGCTCTGGAAGAAGTATGCTCCAGCATGCCTGGAGCTCTGACAGTGGAGACAGAATGAGAGAGCAGGGGCTAGTCCAGTGGACTCCACAGGCTCAAAGGATAGGGTTTCAGATACTGTTGCCTTGAAGCAAACTCTTTAGTAAAACAGCTGCAATCTTTTTGAGATGGTCCTGCCCAGAGCCTGACTCCAGGAACACTTGTCAGAACTCTCTTAGGCCACTGTAGAGGCCAGACATCTTCATTCAGAACCAAAATATTTGGAAAGAAGGGGGCATCATTTAAATGCAAATGTGTAGCTTTTAACACCATCCCCTAGGAGTTTTAAGCTCTACAACTTCAAAGAGTTCAGGAAGAAGGATGCAATTGTAGTTGCAGCTTAAGAAAAACAACTCAAAGTGCATTTGTTCCCTATTGCCCACCTCCACTCACCACACCACACACACCCCTCTCCACCCCACCCCCCAAAGTCTCCTGGACTGATTTCAGATCCTGCAGTTTGGCCCAAAGCCCAACATATGTTTTAAAATATAAACTTTGGGTTATATATTGTTGATCCACTGAGTCCAGTGTGTAGGATCATAAAGCAAATTTTCCCTCTCTGAAAACGATCTTTACGGGCTTCCCTGTTTGCACTCTGTTATTGCCAAGTAAGGGCTGCATGAAAACACAGACAGGTTTGCTTCATCACCGGATCAGGTCAGTCATGATTGCGTCGTTCCAGTAGAGCACCAGTGCAGTAGGTACCATGGAAGGATAATCTTGTTTAGTGGAACCAGAGAGAACACATCTCTTTAAGGTACTTCTGTTTTTTTAAAGCTTTGCAATCACCCCATTTTTTAGCCTGGCAACGAGTGTTCCTCCTTATCAGGTGGCATCGGGAGTCTCCAGGGACTTTGGCAGACATGAGGATGTTGAGAGTGATACTCAAGCCACCCCTCCCTCTTAGAAGTCATGTGGCAGCCAGAGCAAAAGCAGGCAGAGTCCCTTTGCCCTTCAGCCAACACAGGAATCAAGGTGCTGGTTTTGTGTTAGCAGAAAAGATGCCTGGGGAGGGTAACAGCATTTGCAGTTTTATTGGCAGATTACTTTTACTTGAGAATGTTTTCCGTATCTTTATATCGGAAGCCATGGTTGTGTTGATCTAAAAAGCAAAGCCACCTCCTTCTAACTTCTCTGTTTTGGGGTGTGTTCTTCTCAAAGCATAACCTTCTCATTACAAGCTCTTCTTCACCCCACGAGAATATTTCTGGGCAGAACAAGCCCCAGACATAGTGCTTCCCTTACTTGTGAAGCCTGCAGGAAGTGACTTAGAGATGTTATCATAGACAGCCATTCTGATTGTTTTTGAAACTTATTCTCTAATTTTTTTTTCAACAAATCATTTCATTGGAAATTTAGATTCTATGCAATGCGTTTCTTTGTATTTCAAGTTCTGGCCCATAGCATTTTTTTGTGGGTAGTGTTGCTAAGATATGTTATATATTTTTAAAAGAGCAGCCCTTGAAATTTAGGAAGCATTTGGCCTACATGTTGCTACAGACCAGCGCATATTGAAATTTGTTTGCCTTTCATCTCCTTCCCAATAAAAGCAGCCGCACAGCTTATCCCTTTAGCTTCCTCAGAACTTCCTTTCAGAATTCCCGATCTATTACGGCACGTTCACATACCAGAAACAAGATGCCTTTTCATGCTGTCAACCTTTTTCATCTGAAATGTAAATTAATTCTTGCTGGTATGCCTTGACAGAGATCAAAGTCGGGGTATTAACCTTCCTGGGCTTTCTCTGGGAATCCGTCCCCAGGACTGGGCTGCTACTAAGAGGCCAGTGTCCCTGTTATAGGGCCCTCCTCCAGGAAGCCCTCAGTCTAGGAGCCACCATTTCAAAGGTACAGCGTCGTTTTGTAACTGACCTCATCATTACTTTAAACTAGGTGAGAAATGATCTGCCTGGCTAATTCTTGAAAGAGAGAGAGGGAAGGAGGGAAGGGGATACACACACACACACACACACACACACACACACACACGAGTCTGTTCATTTTAATTGTGGGCCCTTCACTCAGATTCCCGGAGCTTGTTTAAGTGGTTTTGACAGCGAGTGATCTCGGTATGGTAGAGGGAGGGACAGGGCTCCAGATTGGAAACCTCTCCCCTTGCTCAGTGGGTCATTTCTTGCCTGTCAGTCTTTGAGGTAGGCCACATTTGCATTTTCAAAATAAACAGATGCCTTTCAAATACATGAGCTGGTGGTCTAGAGATCTCTGTGGGCCCAAACAGTTCACCAGCCAGTGATCAAATGCTGGAAGAGAAAACAAACGGAAAAAAATACCCTAGGTACATACTCATCCATTTCCTAAGTGTATAACATTGCACCAGCAATAAAGGGCCTTTATGAGATGTGAGGAATCTGGAGGAGAGAGAGCTAGGGATCCCAAGCAAAAGTATAGTGTGTCATTTTCCCTTTTTTTTTTTTTTTTTTTTTGCTGGGGTGGGGAGCAACTTTGAATATCATCTTAGTGAGAAATGGCATGTTTCGTGTGTTTTTATTAGTTAATGCTAATAATAGGCTCTTGCCAATGGAAAACATTCTTTTAAACACCAAAAAATTTAAAATTACATACTTTTTAGATCAGGTAAGATTGAAAACGTATTAGTTTTCAGAGAGATGGGATATTCTAAGTAAAAAGTAACAGTTATGTGTCATTCCCTTACTAATCTATTATTTTTTTAATGAACCCTTAAGTGTCAGAAAGTGGATATAACTAGATTTAGTCAAATAAAAATGCACACATTCCTCAGTAAATTGTATCAAAACACATAACTTGCAGGCGATTCATAAAAGGTCTACAATATTTCACTCTTTAAGTTTTTGAAAGCATTGGCCTTAAAATTCCTCCTCTAATTCAAGATCTGTTTTTTAAATGAGAGCAAAGTGGTGGGCCTCCCATCTTGGAGGGGAAATGCCTCAAGTAGGTGACAGTGGAGCCGGAGGGGCTGGGAGCAGAATTTCAAAGAATGTCTCCGGAAAGAGTAGGCTCTTCCAGCCCCCACTCCAGTTGTCCTCCCAACCCCCAGAAGCAGGAAGAGCCCATTGGTTTACAGCATATTTTCATCTAATTGCTTCAGTGCAGTGGAAATTGTTTTCCCTTTCTCTGTGTCCTCTGATCAGCTTCCTACTTACTCTCCTCCTTGGCCCTTCCAACAACACAGATAAACGATAGCCATTTCTCCTTCTGATGCTTTTTTGGGGAGAATGCTTTTTGGAGCATCAGCTGTGACTCTGGCAAGACTTAGGTTTCCTTGAGCCTGTGAACAGGCATTTTATTTTATTTTTTAAAGTTTATTTATTTTTGAGAAAGAGAGAGAGAGAGAGAGAAAGAGAGAGAAGACATGCCAGTTGGGGAGGGGCAGAGAGAATCCCAAGCAGGCTCTGCACCCTTAGCACAGAGCCTGATGCAGGACTTCATATCATGAACTGTGAGCTCATGACCCAAGCCAAAATCAAGAGTAGAATGCTTAACCCCCTGAGCCATCCAGATGCCCATGAACAGGCATTTTAAACTGGATTCAGCTGGAACTGCTGGGTGCACCATATGATACCGGCCAATGAGAGTTGCTTTAAATGCTGCTTCCAGAAGGGAAAGCAAGCATCATGTCCAGATAGGTTCCAGCACACTCAGATACATTTCCAGACAGCAGCCTATCAGAACCTGTTTAACTACTTTTAGAAACTTGACCCTACTTCATAACAAAACCAAATTTTTAGTATTTAAAGCTGCTTGAACTTTTAAACCTCTCTGGGAGTAAGGCCTCCTCCTAGCCTTTTCTAACTTTAAAAGGTTGGTTCCTTTAGCACTGTTGGTGAATTGGCAGTGACTGGGTGGTTGTAGTAATTTCCTAGAACTAGATTTCTGGAAATATCCCTAGGTGTGCAGGACAATTATATTTTAAATTTGGAAATTTCTTTCTTCCTTCACTATTTGTTAAGTATCTACTTTATGCTGGAGCTACCATGGTGAATGATGGGATTTGATTTGGAGCATCAAATTTTCATTCTCTGATACAGAGGGCTATAAAATATCCTGTCCCCTAGAGAGATGATGTTTGTATAAATCAGGTACTCTATATTATGCCAACACATATTGGGAGGAAATTCTGTAAAACTTCAGTGTAATACAATGAGCCAAAATCATTATAAAATATAGCTGAGGATTTACATTGAAATAACCCATGTTTCTTGAAGGTAAAAATGATCACAGAAGATATTTTTTCATTCTGACAGAGCTGTGTGTAAGCAGATTGTTGATCACAAGCCAAACAGTAGAGGAAGGTCAAGTGAATGTACCATTGAAGGAAAAGGCCCACTTTGAACTAACAAAAGGAAAACAAGCACAACCTCTTTCATTCCTCTCCTTTCATTGCTGTTTGCCATTGTATCTCTATTCCATTGTTTCTTGACTCACTCCATTTCTGTCTCTTAGATTCCTGATTATTTCACACACACACTTGCCTCCTCAAAATGTGAAGAAGACAGCTTCCAAACTCTTCCTGTCCATTGGGAAGGAACCAGCTACCTCTCCTTTCCTGGTGTTTTAGGTCCTATCCATTCGAGAGTAAAGCAACATCCAGAGGAAAGTGTTAACTGGTGTATCCAGGCTTGAGATGAGCTATGAGGTGCACACTAGCTCCACTGCCTTCTAAACCTTTGTTTAACAGAAGACAGAATACCTTCAGGTTTATGCAAGGGATCTTGCCCAGTCCATCTGCACACGGCCTGGGTTTCTCTAACTTTGTAGGTAAAAAAGTTGGGACTAATTTCTGACAGCTATAGGCTTAACATTTTGGAGGGGGAAAATGTTTGTGGGGACCAGTATTGTGCTTTACTTGGGAAAATGTGCATTGTTTATGAACAAGACATGTGCAGAGACATGTACGACATACAGGACAGGACATACGGAGCTCCCCTGAAGCTTGGCTTAGAGGAAGTGGTATATAGCAGAGAGAAGGCCTGACCTGCAGCCTCAAGGTTTCTGTTAAGAAATGGCCTCTGCCAAACCTCACTTGGGCACAAACAGTAGAATTCTTGCCATGAAATGACTTGGGACGCAAAGGAACGTCCTTTGCTATGAAATCAAATAACTGTTCGTGTTTGAATATAATGCCCACAGGGCAGGGTGCTATTCACCTAATGCACAGAGAGGACACTGCAAAGCCAATGTGGACTCGAGGTCTGCTAATACCTGATATCATGTTGATGTGGCACAGAACTATGCTCAAGGTGAACCTTTGGTGCATCTGTACCAGCAGGACTCAAGGTTAAAATTCCAGAGGAAGTCCATGAGTGCTTCAATTTCGAATCATCTTTTCCATGCTGGACCTCATATAGAGCTGCAGAATCTGGCTAAAAAGAGGTGCTGCCCAAAATGGCATCTTTACCACCTCAACCTTGAGTGAAGCAACATGATCATGATCAATAACACACTCAGGTTGCCTTTATTCTATGGAATCATAGTTATTTAGGCTATATCCACCTAATAGTAAAGAAACATTAGGGGAAAAAATGAACTGCTATGGCAAGAGTGATTGGGCTTCTTTTCCTCAAAAGACTCCTGTGTGTAGAAAGGCAAATTTTGTTTTTCCCTTTAACAGATGAAACAGAAGCACAGGGAATTTAAATAAGTTGTCTCCCCTTATGTGTTATTTGAGCTTAAGAATTGGCATCAAAGCCCTCTTCTGAGTCCTCACCCAGTTCCCTTTTCAGTAGACCACACTCTACGATTGGTTTCCATCTTGGATATGGCACATGGACATAGGGTACCAGCTTTTGGAAGAGCTCTATATACCAACCTAAGCAAGCGGACTTTGGAATCAAAACAATTGACTTTAACCAAAAAACCCCAAAAATCTGATTTAAAAATGGGCAGAGGACCTCAATGGAAAGAAGACATGCTGATGGCCAATAGACATATAAAAAGATGCTCAACATCACTAATCATCAGGGAAATGCAAATCAAAAGCACAATGAGATATCACCTCACACCTGTCAGAATGGCTAAAATCAAGAAGACAAGAAATAATAAGTGTTGATGAAGTACGTGAAGGAAAAGGAACTCTGGTACAGTGTTGGTGGGAATGTAATTGGTGTAGCCACTATGGAAAACAGTATGGAATTTCCTCAAAAAATTAAAAACAGAAATACCATATGATCCGATAATTCCACTACTGTGTATTTTCCCAAATAAAGTGAAAACACTAACTCAAAAAGATATATGCACCCCTATGTTTACTGCAGCATTATTTATAATAGCCAAGATATAGAAGCAACCTAAGTGTCAATCTTGCCATTTGCAACAAGACAGATGGACCTAGAGAGTATTATGCTAAGAGAAACAAGTCAGACTGAGAAAGACAAATACCATATGATTTCACTCATATGTGGAATCTAAAAAAACAAAACAAATGAGTAAATAAAAAGTAGAATCAGCCTTTAAATACAGAGAACAAACTGATGGTTGCCAGAGGGAAGGGGTATAGGGAGATGGGCCAAATGGGTGAAGGGGAGTGGGCTTTTAGGTGTAGAATGATTAAGTCATGGGAATAAAAGGTACAGCACAGGTAATATAGTTGATGGTATTATAATAATGTTTTATGGTAACAGATGGTAGCTATAGTTGTGGTGAGCATAGCATAATGTATAGAGATGTTGAATCACTGTGTTGTACACCTGAAACTTCTGTAACATTGTAATTCCACTATACTCAAATTTTAAGAAAAAGGAAAGAAAATCAAGCAAACAGGGCACCTGGGTGGCTCAGTCGGTTAAGCGTCCAACTGCAGCTCAGGTCATGATCTTGCAGTCAGTGAGTTCAAGTCCCGCGTTGGGCTCTGTGCTGACAGCTCAGAGCCTGGAACCTGCTTCAGACTCTGTGTCTCCGTCTCTCTTTGCTCCTCCCCCACTCACACTCTGTCTCTCAAAGATGAATAAATGTTACAAAAAACAATTAAGAAAATCAAGCAAACAAAAGCAATTGACTTTAATTCCCAGCTATGCCATAATTTGTTATATGGTTTGGGGAAAAGTACTTAACTTCTGAGCCTTAGTTTCCTCACCTATAAAATGGGACTCATTAAGGCCTAATTCTCAGGACTGTTGTGAAGATGATTACAAATAATATATGCAAAGCATCTTGCATGGTACCTAGTACCTGGTAGATATTCACTAAATGTTAGCTCCCTCTCTGTACTCCCTTCCCAAATAAGAACTTCACTGGGAAAAATAGTCTGTATAGTACTCTCTCTGTATGTGTGTATATATATATATGTATATATACCTACATCTATGTAAGTGAGCATATATATTATAACTTCAAAAAGATCAAACTATTTCTCTCACTTTTGGAGGAAAAAATAGTACCTGTTAAATCTTAAATATAGTTACAATAAAACATTTATAACAGAGAATTTTCCATGGTGCCTGGGTGGTTCAGTCAGTTAAGCGTCTGACTCTTGATTTTGGCTCGGGTCATGATCTCCCAGTCGGGATCTCACAGTCCTGAGATTGAGCCCTGTGTGGAGCTGAGTGCAGAGCCTGCTTGGGATTCTATCTCTCCTTCTCTCTCTGCCCCTCCGCCACTCATGCGCGCTCTCTGTCTCTCTTTCTCTCTCAAATAAAAAAATAAAAATAAATAATTTTCCAAATCTTAACTTATGTCTTGCTTATCTGACAGGAAAAGTTAAAAAGCAATAATATCATGTGAAATGTTTCAGGTGGTTTTGTTGTTTCTGTAAAGAGCTGTGCTCCATAATGCCAAGAGCTTGATTCATTTGTGTAGAGAAATTTTTTCACTCACCTCGACATTGTTAAGATTTAATGGTTTAGTATGCTACTGACATCATTTCCCCATTCACTGGTTTGAGGCCCTTCTGTAACTCGTTCTGGAAAATAGCAAGTCCCCTGCTCATCTTCTTCCATGAAGTCAGAAACTCTAAAATCCAGGAGTTAAATATCACCCACATTTGCTGCCTGCTGGTGTGGAAAGCAAGTCGCCTTTCAGATGTCTAAGGAGTTGGAAGATCTCAGTGTGCATATCATACTTAACCCACGGTGACGGGTGATTGGCAGCATAACAGCTGAGCGACAGCCATTTGGCTGGGAGTTCAAACCCCAACACGAAGAGCCATAGCAGGATCATGGCTTGATTTGCTGTGGCCGTGAAGTCTAAATCACCAAGCACAGAGGTGGAGGCAGAGGTGACAGCTGGTAGCCATTCTCATCAATAAAGTTGTGACGGTTGAGATGTACAAGCAACCAGAGCCTGCTAATTTCATAGACTTTGAGCCAAGTACTTAGTGTCAAAACCAGCTATGGTCAATGATACAAATGGCTCTGAAGGGTCCCTCGTCAGCAGCAGGGCTCTCCCCACCAGACTCTTTCTTCCTAGTGGGTGAGAAGTGATTGGATCCTGCTTTCCAGGAACAATCAGTTTGAGAAGACCTTATTTTTTTAATTTTTAAGTTCTGGTGATTTTTTAAAAGTCATATTTATTGAGGTGTAATTTATATACAATAAAACACAAACAGTTTGATAAAATTGGATGAACACATACAGTCAGGTAACCCCCTCCACAATCAAGAAAAAGAAAATTATGAAAAAGCTCTCATGCCCTTTCTGTCACCATCCCTCCCACACCCTTAGCTCCTGGTGACCACCAATGGGTTTTCTGTCCCAATAATTACGCCTTTTCCAAAATGTCATAAAAACGGAGTAATATAGTACATAGACTTTTGTGTCTGGCTTCTTTCACTTAGCATAATGCTTTTACAGTTCATCAGTGTTGGTGCATTTAACACTAATTTGTGCTTTTTCATTGCCGAGCAGAACTCCAGAGTATAGATATACCACAATTTTGCCAATTACCAGCTAAATGATATTTGTTTCCAATTATTAGTGACAGTGAATAAAGCTGTTATAAACATCCAGACCTTTATCTTTTTAGGGAAGACTTACAGGAAAGTAAATAACTTTGATTTATGGGAAACAGGAGCTGTTTAAGCTAGAATGATCCTAGAGGTGGGAGTTATTTCCTTCTTGACTAACAAACGGTAACACTTGTTTTCCTAACATGTTATTTTTGCATAGCAATTTCCAGTTTATACAAGGCATTTTCATTCACCTTATTTTTGTAATTATCAGGCTAACCCTGAAAAGTAGGTTGGGAATCTTACCCCATTTTACAGATGGTAGCTAAGAAACACTGCAGTCAAGACTGCCTCAGTCCTGATCTGGTATCTTTGCCCCAAACGTTTTCTGAACAGGAACATCCTCTCTGTGCAGAACACTCTGCTAAATGCTTTTGGGGTGGTCACAAAAACAACATCAAAATTATTTTTTTTCCCACTAAGAGGGGACAGTCTGATGCTCCACATCATATGTCAGCAGGAAAATGCAAATTAAAACAACAAAATACCATTATACACCTATTGGAATGGCCAAAATCTATAACATTGACAACATCAAATGCAGATGAGGATGTGGAACAACAGGTACCTCATTCGTTGCTGGTAGGAATACAAAATGGTACAGCTACTTTGGAAGACTGCGTGGTGGTTTCTTATAAAAGTAAACATACTCTTACCATATGATCCAGTAATCACGCTTTTTGATATCCACCCAGAGGAGTTGAAAACTTAACGTCCACACAAAAACCTGCGCACAGATGTTGGAGGCAGCTTTATTCATAATTGCCAAAACTTGGAAGCCACCAGGATGTGCTTCAGTGGGTAAATGGATAAATAAACTGTAGTACATTCAGACAATGGAAATTTTTCAGTGCTAAAAAGAAATGAGCTATCAAGCCATGAAAAGGCATGAAGGAAACTTAAATGCATATTACAAGGTGAAAGCCAGTATGAAAAGACTATGTACTGTATGATTCCAAATATATGACATTCCGATAAAACCAAATCTATGGAGACAGTAAAAAGATCAGTGGTTGCCAGGGATGTAGGAGGAGGTTAATAGGCAGAGCCCAGATGATTTTTAGGACAGTGAAGATACCATATGACACCATAATGATGGATATATGTCATTTCTTGTCCAAACCCATATGATATACAACATCAAGAGTAAACCATAATGTAAACTATGGATTTGGGGTAATGAAGAAGTGTCAGTGTAGGTAACAAATGTACCACTCTGGTGGGAGGTGTTGAGAGTAGATGCATATGTGGGAGCAGGGAATATGGAGAAATCTCTGTGCCTTCCCCCCTCAGTTTTGCTGTAAATCTAAAACTAGTCTGAAAATGTTTTAAAAAGGAGGTGGGAGAAACAGTCTCAGATGGAACCAGGACGGACACATCTGCCCCAGCCTTAAGAGGAGTACTAAGCCAGAGCCAACTAACACAACCACAAGAAACAATCTATGAAGCTTCCTCCAATCTTTTTTGTGAGCAGGCAGGGCATAAATTCTATGAAGTAAATCCCATTGAAGGCTGCTGGGAGTCAGAGAACAGAGTGACAGTCCCTGGATGCTTGAAGGCAAGGGGAATTCCCCAAACAGTGATGTTCCAGGGCAGACAAGAAACTCATCTCTAGGATAAGAGAAAACCTTCCTCCTTAGTTTCCAAGTTAGAGAAAGCAATTATGAGGCAAGACTTTTCTTTGAACTCAAAGTTTGACCGGGATAATGACTGGAATTAAGTACTAGAGAATCAAAGTGGAAAATGATCTCGTAGGCCTGAAATTACCAGAATTGTTTTATGTGGAGACCAGGGTGTCTGATGTGGCTGTTAAAAGAAAAAAAAAAAAATCTGTCAATGAGATTCTGTTCTTTGAGAAAAGAATTTTACTTTCTCAGTGCTGCTTTTGGTGGCATTTGCCTGTCAGACCTCCCACAAATTGGCCTCTTTATGTTCTGATAAGATGGCTGCTGACCAGCTGTCACTCCAGCCAGAAATGACACAGGCTCCTTGTGCAATTGGCCAGCAGCAGTTAGGAGGGGAAGGTTGGGCTTTTGTGCCTCATCTGTATGCGCCTTCTCTGCCAGATACAGTAGGCACCGTTTGCCAGGTCCATTATGAGAGCAGGAAAGCTTACCCAGCCTAGATCCCCAACCAAGAAATCAACCTGGACAGTGCCCCTGCTAGAAAGCATGCCTCTGGGTCTGTCCTCTGGGTAGGCCATCAAATGCCCGTCTAGACCAGAGGCTCCTCCCATAGCAGCTGATCTGTGGGACCTTAGAGGCCCAGACATGTGAAAGAAATAACTTCCACTTCTAAAGGAAAAAACAAGAGTTAATGATTTTTGAATGTTTACATTAATGGGGCTGCACTGTGTAATATTTAGGAATCCAGACTTTAGGGTGAAACTGTTTGGGTTTGAGTCCTGGCTCTGCCACTTTTCAGCTGTGTGTGTGACTCTTAGGCAAGTCATTGAACCTCCCTGGGCCTCAGTTTCCTTACCTGTAAAATGGGAATAATAGTGACCTCTACCTTTTAAAGTTACCATGAGGATTAGTGAGGGCCTTAGAACACTTCATGGCACATAATAATCCATATATTTGTGTTTGTTAAATGAAAATAATGGAAATTTCCCTAACTCCTGTTCTTAATGAGCCTCCCCTGCCTCCCCAGCCAAATCAAGCTGAATACAGGTACCTGATTTTTTTCTCCTCATTTCTTTTTTCTTAACAGCTGTCAGCTTTTCCTCTTCATGTTAGTTTCCTAGGGCTAACATAACAAGTTACCCCAAACCCTGTAGCATAAAACAACAGAAATGTATTCTCTCACAGTTCAGGAGGCTGGAGGTGCAGAATCAGCAATGTTGGTTTCTCCTGGAGGCTCTGAGGGAAAATTCTTTCCATGCCTCTCTCGTAGCTTCTGATGCTTGGCAGTCTTTGGCTTAGACACCCATCGCGTAGCTTTCATTATCATATGCATTCTCCCTGTATCTGTATCTTCACATGGCTGCCTTAGAAGGGCACTAACCATTGGACTGATGACCCAGCTGAATCCAGTATGACCTCATCTTAAACCAGTTACATCAACAAAAACCTTATTTCCAAGTAAGGGCACATTCTTAGGTTGTAGATGGACAGGAATATTGAGAGGACTCTAGTCTACCCAGCTTACCCCCTTAAAGTTTCAGGGTGTTTGTCCATTGTTATCTCTTTTTACTCTTACTCTCTGTATTAATTAGAATGTAAGCTCCATGAGAGCATGGACTATATCTCTTTAAGTATAGTCTGAGGCAGCCAGCCTTGCTTAAAATGGGTTTACTGGACCACCTCAAGAGAATGGAGAGGCATGGTGTCATCAGGCTGGGTGTAGGAAGGTCACGCTTGAGGTAGGAGAGTCACTCAGAAGGAGAGAGACGGAGCAGAAAAAAATTCCTATTTGAGGAAATTAAAAAGGAGAAAAGTCAGAGATTCCAAATATTCTAATATGGTATATCTAGAAGTACTGCCAGCAAATTAGAAATAGCCAGAGTCAGAGGAAGGTGGGGGATGAAAGAGAACAAGGTTTATATCACAGGTCCGAGAAAAAGGAGATGGCACAGAGTTTGTTGACTGCCTCAGGGCAGAGGCTAAAGAATATCTCCTCTGTGGGAAGGAGGGACTCTGCTGCCAGTGTGGTTTCTTTTAGAGCCAAGGGACCCAACTGGAAAGAACTAGCCATCTTCAGATACCTGAGGTAGTCTGAGATGGTGGAACATCTTCAAACCATCATGACCTTGAGGGTCATGGAGAATGGAAGAGACGTGACAGCCAAGATAAACCCTTCAGTATTTTTCCACCCAAGGCATGAGCTGTTTTGGTAGAGAGGTATTTAGGTGTTTATCAACATGAGCCAAACTAACTGGACAATGAAAAGCTGCAATTATGATAGTCCTCAACCAAGTAGAATGTGTAGTCTCTCTTTTCCGTGATGGCATTATTGGTTGTCAAGCCAGGACAATTAAAGAACAGGGCTATAAGATGAAAGGAAAGGACAGACTTGCCTGAGGGGTAGAGATGTGGAGGGAAGGAGGAGACCTTGTCCCTCCTTTTACTTCCCTGATGGTACACCTGAAAAGGAAATAGGAAAGCCACCTGGTTGTCAAACCAGCCGCCCTGGCCTGGTGCACTTAAGACTTCTATTTGTCACCCAGCTCCCTATTTGACTAATGCAATCAGTGAGACAGAGGTTACCTGAATTACCAATGTCACCAAGCTACTAGGAAGTCCAACCAGAACAGTTATCAATTCTCCTGTTTTCTACAACTATGCCCTTTCCAACCACACTGTATTAAATCTTAAAAATAAGTGCCAAATCTGTTGATGATATTTATCACCTTGGAGCCTCAAACTGTAAGACAAATGTGGGTTTCGCTAGCCACGTGATGTCACCCACTTTGGTAATTCATCCAGGTATGGGAGCATAACCTTGGTAAGTTACTCCTTTGTTTCATTCCACAGAGCACCTTTCAGGCGAAAGCACTGATCTGCAGCCTGCTGTTGCAGGGGACACCAAGGAAAGTGCCCACATTCAAGACTGTAGTGAGCTTGGTGACCACACAGGTAGGATCATTAGAGGTTTGGGAAGGGTGTCCTATAGTTAGAGACGTTCCATAGCTGAAAATGATCGCCTGATATAGTGATCTGTTTTTCTGTAGGTGACAGCTGATTAAGTGCAGGGACAGCTTTACAAAGGACCCCATAGGTGATTTCACGGAAGGGAAGGAGTAAAGGGAGATAAGCTCAGCCTCTCTGCAGCTGCTCCCTCTGCCCTCTGACCTGTTTACTGGGGAAACTGGTCTAGTTGTGGCTCTCCTTACTGATAGCCTCTTTTCAACTCCTCCTCTCGGAGTAGACCCTGACACATTTCTGTCTGACTCATGTTGGGACTTATGAAAGTTCAACTTCTTAAGATCTTTCTGTGATCCTGACATTGGTAAATAGACCTCAGACTAATCAAGAACATTTATGGTGGGAAGGAGCACCGTGGACAAGAACTTAAAACTCAAGGTCTAAGCCCTCCACCAGTTAACATCCTCGTAAAATGAGAGAATTAGACTAAATTAGTGGTTTTTAAATATTGAAAAAATATTGGAATCTTCCCTTTTTGCAGTTTGAAGTTTCCTGGACTTCTGCTGCAAGAAGAAACTATGATTTTCAAAAATATGGCCCTTAATGCTAATGCCAGCGTTTCTAAAAAGTGAGGATGAGTTGCCCCAGATTTTCCACTAGAGTTTGCAGTTACAGGGTATCAGCAAGGAGTTTCTGGGCACATCTGGCTCCTTTGGAATTGGCCATGCAGCCTATTTTTCAAGGAAGTACAGAACTGGGACTTCACCTTGGAGCAGGGAGGTTAGGGAGTAAGAGAGAAGGAGAAGAGGGAGAGCCCAGGGAGCAGCAGTGTTTCCTGAATTTGAGGAGACTTTGGGGTGGAGACAATGACACCCTTTTCGTTTTCAAAAACAGGATGCCTAGCTCTTACTGACTCATGGTCTAGACCCTTTCTCCGTAGCAGAAGTCACAAATAGGAGGTCTTCTGGTGTAATCAGCACACAGATGTGTTTTGTTTGACCAGATACAGTGTTTGTTTGTTTGTTTTTTTAAACTTTGAACCCAAATGTCTTTAGGTGGGGCATATATTTTCTGCTTCACCACAAACCCTAACACCCCCCCCCCCCGCCCCCGCCACCCTCTTGGCCTGACAGTGCACACATTCTTGTTACCTGAGTGACCCCAAAGGCATTTGACTTTGCACTGCCTGCTCTGGTGTTTTCAGCCATATCTTCTCCATTTTATTCCAAAATGGTCCAGTGGAGAATTGGCTTGATTTTCCTGGGAAATATGAATGGTTCATTGAGCTCAATCCGACTTTGGAAGGATTCGACTCCTTCGGAGGAGTCCCAGCATTACTTTATTTCATTAAACCAGAACACTCAGGGATGCTTCTTTGAGGAAATGAGAATCCATATCTGGAGAAGCTTCTGTTGTCACTCCTGGATGTACTCAAGTCTGCAATTCAAGCTCTTCATTGTTCAGCCACGTCACTGGTGTCATTCCTTTTAAGTTGATCTGTTTACTTAGAATGGACCACCCTATTTTACCTTTCTGTTTTTCTCCATATCTTCACTTTTCCAATCTCCTTGTGTAGCAATTAATTTGCCAAAGAGATGCAGATGATTCCAGCTGTCACCAGGACATAGTTAAAAATATTTGACAATACTGAGTTTTGCTCTGAACTCAATAGTTTGATAGTCTCCTTCTTATTTAAGTTTATCTCTTTACTCTGACTCAAATCCTTCTCCCTGCTCTCCAGGCAAAGCTGGAGGATGGAGAACAGACTTCATCTAAGCTTTATTAGGAATATTCTGTAAGTTTTCTGTTTGATTTTTATACTTCAAATAACTCTTAAAAATCAATATTTTGATGACTGAAGTGTAAATGAATAAGAAACATGGAATAAGTTTTCCCTTCAATTACATGAACAGAAATTCTATGGGTTTTTATTGTAAATCCAGGCAAAGTAACTAGGGGCATCTGCTAAGTTCCAGGTGAAGATGTGGAAGCTTCCTCTCTGGGGAAAAACATGGCACCTTCCTCTGGAGAGTCCCCAACCAAAAGGGGCTTGGTGATCTTTCCTTGCTTTGTTTTTTCCTCTCTGAATCTATTGAACTGCTGTTGCTCCTTTTTATTCTGAAGATCTCAGATGGGTGGAGACAACAACAATCTCAGCTTTCCACGTGGGTGATACTGGCTGGGCTTTGATCAGTGCATGGTAGCTCTTGGTCCAGCTGAATTGGGCCAGAGCACAAGGTTAAAGATTATTCCCATCAATGGTCCTTCTTAATAAGCAAACAGAGTTATCTGTGCCCTGAAGTGGGCTCCTCTTTCTTCTTTTTATGTCACTTCTTGCTTTTATGTTGCTTACCACGGTATTACAAGTAAGCGTAGGCCTAACAGTGTTTTGGAATCTCCAGGAAGGGGAAACCTGCCTGGTCCTCTACTGGGAGGAGTTGGTCAATCAAGAGATGGGAGGAAAGGCAGGGAAGGGAAGTTAATGAAATTCTAAAAAGCTGCAGATATTTTTCTTAATTTCTTTTTTGTCTTCTTTTAACATTGTTGTTTCCCTGTCTGGTCATGATGTTTTTTGTGTGATAATAAAAATGTAATAATATTCCATTTAAAATTTTTGTCTTTATCCTTTGGTGTTTATAGCAATAATAATAACAACAACAGATGGTCTTATCTACCGTTGATAGCTCGAAGAATTACATTTCTTCTACACAAAAGATATTTGTCTAAGGAACCAAACTAATAACATAAAATCAGAGCGTAGTCTTCCCAGAATAGACAACATAAAACAATTGATTTCTGTATTTATTTTTCTGCACTGTATCTTTGTCATGCTATGTGTTCTATCATTATAATTTCAACCTTATACATTTTATGCATCTTCTACAGTATGTCACAGTTGCCAAATTTATAAATTATCTTCACTGTTTATATTTTGGTTTGGATGCTTTTAGAGCATCTGAAATGAGGATACCAAATAGGTGCAGTCTCTCTTGATTAGTAGTGACTGTGTGAGACTGTAAATGCTCAGCCCTGACCACAGGTTAAATCATCCAGAGAGTTTCTTGAAATTGAAGCCAACCCCACCCCACCCTGGGTCAGTTTCAGAATCTGTAGGGGCTGGGCTCAGGCATACTTAAAAATCTTCCCTGGGTGATTTGAATATACAACTAGGATTAAGAACCATTGATCTGGAGCATTGTCTGTCAAACTTCAGCACGGATCAGGATCACCTTGAGGGCTTCTTAAAAACACAGGTTGCCAGCCCCTCCCCCACTCCCTGGACATTCTGATTCAGTAGGTCTGGGGTGGTGCCCAAGAATTTGCATTTCTAACAAGTTTCTAAGCGATGTTGATGCTTCATGGGTTGTCCCTATCAAGTCGTGATCACGTGGCATCTGCACTTTGGGAAACACTGATGTAAAGCATGTTAGGAAGGACCTTGAAGATAAATTAAGGTTTAGTGGAAAAGAGGGGCATGATTGATTAGTTACAGCTGGGCTGCCAGGGTCACTGAAAGGAGGAATTGTATTTGTTACCCCCACTCTTGAGAAACTTACTGGTAAACTGTCCTCATTCACAATGTAGAAATGGGTTACTCTAGGAATGATTCCCTGTTTACAGTCAGTCCTACCCACATTGTGACAATCCATTCCTTGACCTACCATCTGTGTCAGCAGGCCGCCCTGTCCTGCTGTCTAGGACCGGAAGCTGGTCTGCTGTCTCGCCCAGTGCCCTTCTTGCTGCCACCATTGCAGTCTACCTCACCTGGGGGCCACTGAGCTCAGTCCGTTACCTCTGTTGCCAGAGAAAGGTAGCTTGTTTTCCCAAAACCATGAATGATTTTACCCAACTTGCTGGCTGGGATCACAAAACAGGTCAGTTTTGATGACATGTCATAGACAAAGGCTGTGGAACAGCAGGAGGGGCAGGAGAGAGGTGCTACGGAGTGTAGACGTGTTCTAAAACCTAACCCTGCCTATTTCTGAGCTTGTCCATAGATCTCTAAGGATTTTGTTTGTCTTCTTGTTTGTTTTCTCTCAGTTCTAAGGGGCTCTATAGATCGTAAAGTCATCCCACAAACAGAATTCAACAATGGCCATGAAGATACTTCAAGCAACCCTCCTGCTATCACTGAGAAAAATTGGTGAGTCTTATCTATAAGCATTCCCAATCTTAAACTCAGGTGCTCTGTTCCAATGGACACTGAAACAGAGCTACTTCAAACAGTGTTTTGGTGAGTTGGAGACAGTGGAGCCAAAAAGTGTTTTTTTATCAGATTCTCCCAGGTCAGACGTCATTACTCTGTGGGCAAAAGTCTTTATTCTACAGCGCAACCTGAGCGCAGTCCCACTATTTGGGTTCTCTTCATGGTAAAACAGGTAGTTGCCTGATGAACCTTAACAGATTCTCTCAACTGGGGACAGTTTTGCCTCTCTTCCCTACTTCCCCCCCCCCCCTCCCCCCCCCCCCCCCGCCCCGGGACACTCAACAATGTCTGGAGATATTTTTGGTTGTCACAACTCTAGGGGGAGGAGGTGTACTAATGCCATCTAGCGGGTGGAGGCCAGGGATAGTGCCAAACAGCCTACCAGGCACAGCACAGCCCCCTCACGACAATGAGTTGTCCAGCCCCAAATGACAGTAGTTCCGAGACTGAAAAAGCTTGGTTTACGCTGAAGCAAAAAGGGAGCATCAATTCCTATTTACCCACAGTTTCTAGTCAAATATAATTCAGAGTACAGCATTACAGCCCAGGGCCGCAGCACCCCATCTTCAGTGTACCTAGGAACTGCTCGGGTCTGCAGAGACCAGTATCTCTGCCAAATGGAGGCTCATGTCACTCTAAGTCAGACCAGACAAGGCCATGACATCAAGCACTGGACACTCAAGGAGCTCCTAGGCTAGGCCTCCTATTCTTCACAGAAAACTCCCCAACCTACCCTTACCCAGAAAAGGTTTTCAGGCCCTGTCACACATGTCACCAGGAAGAGGACACAACCACAGGAAGGAGTGGACCGTGGCAAAAGGAAGGTCTAACTAGAATGAAGTTTATCTTTCTTCTTTTCCTCTAAATTGGTTGTAGGGACTTTTCATTAATAGTTTACTCCAGGGGTGCATGGGTGGCTCAGTCGGTTGAGCGTCCGACTTAGACTCAGGTCATGATCTCACAGCTCGTGAGTTCGAGCCCCGCCTCGGGCTCTGTGCTGACAGCTCGGAGCCTGGAGCCTGCTTCGGATTCTGTGTCTCCCTCTCTCTCTGCCCCTAACTCACTCATATTCTGTCTCTGTCTCTCTCAAAAATAAATAAACATTAAAAAAAATTTTTTTTAAGAAGTGTACTCCAGGATTTGGAGAAAGAAGCAGATCACTAGAAAGTTCTTTGCATCACTTGGAAAAAGAAGTAGTTTTGATTTGTACTTTTTAAAAATATTTCTTAATCTCTTGAGGCTTCTTATTAATATTTTTGAGACTTGACAAATTATCAATACTTCTCTAATGGTCTCAAACTGTTGTTGGACTGCTTATAAAGTAGACTACTTTCCCAGTAGGATAGCTCAGCCAAGGGTACTTGAGGGAATATTATAGAACATAATACTAGATACTCTATACTAGAATAACAAACTTTAGAATTTCTGATGCAGCAGAAAGACCACTGAACTTGGCAGGTGGAAGACTTGGGTTCTGGTCCTAGTTAGTGCTGACATTTTCCAGCTGTTAGACCTTGGACAAGTCAGTGAACTAATTTGGTCAATGCCTCCAACTGCCTGACTCCCCTCAACCTCAGCTGGTAACTGACTTTAACATACGGTATCAGGACAGCTGTAAGCCAACTTCACCTTCACTTCCCTCCACCTCAGAATCTCTCTTTCTCTTCAGCTATTCTTTCTTCCTTTGCTCCCATCTCAAAAGGCTACAGGTCCCTCCTTGCACAGGTGAATGCCTTCATTGTGGCCCTGCCCTCATCATTTAGCCCGCCCTGGCGTTCTCTCTCTAGTGTCTTTCTCCCTTTTGCTTATACTTCTCTCCATTTTGCAAAAAAGGCCACTCTTGGCCCTGGCTTCCCTCTTGTTACTTTTACCATCACACTTCCTCAGACCAACATCCTGGTCTGGGGCCTCATTCCCTCCCCCACCACCCTCCTTAATCCTGAAATCCGATCTGATCTGTGCCCTCCCTCTGTCTCCACAGTTGCTCTTGGGAAGTTCAGCTCCCAGTTCCTAGAGCCTTGTCTTCGTCAGACTCTGCGGCATCAGTTCCGTGGGCTGTGCTGTCCTCAAATTGCCCTCATCCGTGGCTGTCTGCAGCATTGCAGGCTTCAGGTTCTTCCTCTAAGACATCCTGGTCTCTGTCTTCTCTGGCCCCATCATGCTCTTCCACCCACCATTGGAATGGGGCAGCCCTCCAAGCCCTTGACTTTCTTTCTTCTCTATTCCTCACCTGAGTGATATCCTGTCTCGCTGGTATGCTCTGTTATCACCCGACTCTCAGCTGAGTGAGCACAGTTCTTGGGATTCTGTTCTGCTGACCATGTTCTGATTTCCACACCAGGGCCTCAGCAGAAAAGTTCCCACCAAAGCACCTTTTCTGCCTGACCCCTCTGCCCCCACTCTTGTGAGTTGAATAAACACTCTGGTGACCTAGCCTTGAAACCTGGCAGCCATTTTTGATCCCTACCTCTCATTTAACTCCACCTCCAATCATTTTCTTAGCATCCTTCTCTGGTCCAGCCCTACCATTATCTTGTTCTCTCTCCCTCTCTCCCTTTTCTCTTCTTTATAGACCAGCTTTTATTTCTGACACCTGATCAATTATCCTAAAGTATATTCTGGCTTTTCAAAGAACTTTAATGGCTTCCCATTTTAGACCAAAAGAGGTTCAGACTTCTCAGTCTGCCACGTCAAGTCTCTTTGTGTCTTGCTCTGCTTTGTCTTCCAGACTCACCTCCAGTACGTCCCTATATGCAGCCTGTGGGGTCAGACTTACCGTTTTACCAATGTAACTACCTCTGTTCTCTCTGCTCATGCCTTTCTGTTCAGTTCTTAGCTATCTCATCAAGACACATGGTCATATCCCTTCCCTCTATGAAGACCTTAATTCTCTTCAATGCTCCTTGAATCTTTGTAGTCCATTTTTAACAGTGCTACTCAGAATGCTGGTTCACAACAAGATAATGAGTTCATATCAGAATGTCAATCAACCCACTGCTTTCTTCATCGAGGAAGTCTGGCTATGAAAAAAATATCAGCAGAGCTAAATAATGTACTTGGTAATAAAGTACATTCTGGCACAAGCTCCTTATGACATTGAGTGAGTAGGAACAGCTCACAGACAGGGTCCTAGGACCACACTTTGGTTTATCACTCTCTGTCGCTTCACATATTGCCTGGTGGTGTGGTTGACTGTGTGCTAGGAGGTCAGCTTCTCATAAGTGAGGGTTGAATCTTATTTCTTTCTGTTTCCAATACACGCAGTAGGTACTCAATATGTTTATTGAGCTGACATCCAAGGCCACTCTTAGAGCTCAGATTTTTACGAAATAAATGTTTTTCCTGCTCAGTCTTTGGGTAGGGGCAGCAACAATAGGATCCAGAATAATTCATTAGATAGGGTGTCAAGATATGCCTGCCCCAGGGGGTTAGGGGTCTCATTTTGCCCTCTGTGTTGATGGTCACCTCAGTGCCCTGTGGATCAACCCAGGGGTTGACAGGAAGGAAACTGGGGAGAGCAACAGGGAAAGAGATGGGCAGGCAAAGAAGAAAGCTGAGTCATGCCAATGATGATGCTCTTAGCAGCAATTAACAGACCCTCCAACCAATATGTTTAAGAATCCCTTGAGATAAAGGTCTGAAGACAAAAGTTCCAGTGCTGGCTCAGTTGCTCAGGGATGTCATTAAGGAGGTAGGCCTTTTCATCTCTTTGCTATTTTCAGTGCATCAGCGTGCCCCTACTTATGGTTGCAAGGTGGCTGAAGCAGCACTAAAGCAATACTTCCTCACGTGGCAGTGTCCAAAGCAGAAAGGAAGAGGTGGATGGGAAGCGGGTGGGGTTCTCCTCAGGAGTCTCTCTCTGTTCGTCAGGATGGAAGCCTTTCCCAGAAGTCCCTAGGACACTCTCCTCTCATCTCACTGGCCAGAATCTGCCAGGGAGCTACAAGGAAAGCTGAGAACATGAGCATGGGAATTTTCAGCTTCTGCAAATAGGCTGTAGGCAAAGAAGAAAGGGGTTGGAGAACCAACCAACAAAATGTGCCAGAAGAGTCCTGAAGTAGTAGTGATGGGATCAGACAGGTACTAGGGAAAGGTAAAGAAAAGGCAAAATCAGAGGGAAGAGCTCATAAGGAAAACCCAAACCTGACAAGAACTATTGCTGAGAATAAGAACAACATAATCCTTCAGAGTCACTCAACATTTGTTGTGAGTCCAGGTCCTTTTCCGGCTATCTCACGTGATTCTTATCCAAGCCTTTTGGCTGGCATTACCGACCCGTCTTATGGATAAGTAAACCAAACTGGGAAGGCCAAGACTGTAGTCCCCAAAGCTTGCCTAGAGACCAGTGCTGCGTTGGATGTATCAGATTTACCTAGTCCTGCCCCTAATCAGCTAGTCTGGAGGGGTCACACAGTGTCACACAGAGAATAAATGGCAGGTCGCGTTTGAAACCAGAGCTTCTCTCTCCAGCAATAAAAACAACTAACATTTGGCATTTATTAACAAATTTGGGGCACTATATTAAGTGTTCTGCATGTACTACCTTATTTAATCCTTAGATTACCCTATGAAAGAGGTACACATTGTATAATTTCTGACGTTACGGTATTACAAGTAATTTGCTTTCTGGTGGTGGAGTCTGGAGAAGACATGCGGAAATCGCACCTCTCAAGGGGAAGGAAAAGAAGGAAGAACAGGTCATCAGCCTCAGATCTCAAGTGGCTGAAGGAGAAAATGTGTTTGGTGTCCACCACATCTTTGCATCCTTCAGTGACACTATTGTCCAGGTCACTGATCTTTCTGGCAAGGAAACCATCTGCTTTGTGACTAGTGAGATGAAGGTGAAGGCTGACCGAGATGAGTCCTCTCCCTTTGCTGCCATGTTGGCTGCCCAGGATGTAGCCCAAAGGTACAAGGAGCTGGGCACCGCTTCCCTCCACATCCAACTCCAGGCCACAGGAGCAAATAGGACCAAGATCCCTGGCCCTGGAGCCCAGTCAGCCCTCAGAGCCATTGTCCACTCAGGAATGAAGATCGGGCAGATTGAGGAAGCCACCCCCATCCCCTCTGATAGCACCTGTAGGAAGGGGGGTTGCTGTGGTCACCGTCTATGAACAGGATTTCTCAAATTATTGTTTTCTGTTAATAAATTGCCTTTGTATAAGCTTTAAGAAAAAGATAAGTAATTTGCCAATATTGCCCAGTAAAGTGACAGAGTCAGGATTTGGACGCAGGCCTTCTGACTCCAGAGCTGACACTTTTAAGTTACTGATACATTCTGCTGCCTGTCTAGGTTCCAGGTTCCAAATGCTTAGCCCATGGCTTTTTCTGCTCTGTGCTCTCTATAAATGTCATTGTGACAAATCTTAAATCACAACCAGCTAAGGGAAAAACCCTGGTGGGCATAAAACCGTCATCCTGTGATTGGTGGAGAGAACTCCAGCACCGAATTCTTGGGATTAAAGCCTCATGGAGAAGATGCTCCCATCTGTGCATGAGGGGGTGGGGGCTAACTTGGCTAGGGAGAAGGCAGCTTCAGGTTGAAAGGAGAAATCAGTGGTTGGTGTGGCCCTTCTCCGCTCCGCTTCCTACATGAGCCTGTAACTGTGTACAGTGAATGGCAGAAAGGAAATAGTCTTTTATGTCATGAGGCTTTGTTCCCATGATGGTAATCCTCTATTTTAATGCTGATAAGTACAATAGTGAGGATTATGCTCCTTAATTTAATTTGGCCTGCATATGGCAAAGCTCTTGCCAGGCTTTTATTTGACATTCTTTAGCACAGCTAGCCTGTTGTTATATAACAAGAAGCCCCTATAACGGAGGCAGGAGGTTGATAATGCTGGTGCACATGTTTCTACCCGGCAGCTCGTTACACACCTCCAGAGAAACCGCTTCCTTGTGGGCCACTTCAGGGAGGATTCGGACTCCGAGTGACGGGAATCTTCATGACTCAGGCAGCTCGAGGAGAGCTGGCACCTCGCAAGAGGGGAAAGCGAGCACATATTTCTCCCACTCTGGGGCTTGGAGCCAATTGGGCTGACCTCAGAATGGATGAGCCAGAGAAACAGCCTCCCAGTCAGGGCCAACTGTGGGCCAGATCTTCATGTGGGCTGTAAAAGTACAGATTGCCACATATCTTGACACACACACTGCGTGGGGGGTCCCCGCAGAAATATGTGGCAGTGCTAAGAAGATTAAACAAAACAAAACTTTCCTTATGTATCAGGAGGACCTTTCCTCTCCCACCCTTCAGTTCCCGTGCTCCTTTTTCCTTCCACTTCTGTTTCTCCCCCTCCGGAAGCCGGTGCCCTCCAGCCAAGTGCCTACTGCCAGGGCCAAGTTAATGCACTAGGCATTAGAGGAACTTGGACACCGAAGGAGGGTGGCGGCAGGTATGGGCGCAGTGGTAGAGGTGGTGGCCTTCTTCTAGGAAGTGCTCGTGATGTGGGAGATACGCTGTGTGTTATCTCCTTTGGGTAGAAAGCAGATGGGCCTTGGTGACAGTCCTGAGTTTAAATCATGGTTCAGCTTCTTATGAACTACGAGTCTTCGGTCAAATTCCTTCGTCTTTCTGAAACTCGGTGTCCTGGGCTGCAGAAAGGGCGTGATTGTGAGGATTGGAGATGATCTCTGCGAGGGAACTAGCATAGCTCTAGACGCATGGTAAATGCTCACGGGATGATAACACGCTGCTGTTGGTTATGGTGATGGAAGTGGTAGCAACAGTAGTCTGTGCAAGCTAGCCTGAGGTGAAGAGTCAAGGCTCCTCTGGCTTAGCTGTAGGGCTTTAGACTAAAATACGCATTGAGGATCCCAGCACTTTAGAAACTTTGCACAGCCCTCACTCTCTGCTTTAACGTGAGGGTCATATTTTATTTTCTTGTGTTCCTGGCTTTTATGTCAGGGATAAACGTGAGGTTGAGTTTGGGCCCGACTCACCCTTGCCAATATGGCCAGGGTTTCACTGGCACAGCCTCAAGTGGTAACTTCCAGAGCTTACTCGATTGTTAGGGCCTTCTTGGAGTTTCTTGATTTTTAAAGTACTAATTGGTCACATTTATTTTCAAACCGTTTTTGAAGCCAGAAATCTTATCACCAGCTGAAAGGAGCTTCAAGGAAAAATCTGTTTTGAGTTATATTTTTCCTTGTGGAGTTGCTTATGGCTGTACATAAATATTTATCCGAACTATTTCAGCAAACCTTAAATCATCAGTGGATCAGTGATCCTTATGCAAAAGACCCTTTTAGAAGGATTGTGGATGTCAAGAATGTCAGCAGTCCAAGTTCTTTTTGGAGGACCAGATTCCAAAGGCTAGTGCCCTCTTTTAAAATTATCTGGAGCTGTTTGGTGATTTTCAGTATGTCTTTTGTTTTCCTGTTTCTGTATACCTGTCCATGCTATTCCTCCTGAATAGAATTTCCTTGCCAGTTCTTTCTTTACCTGGAATATTTTACTCATCCTTCACGCTATCACCCATGTGGCACCTCGTGCAGGGTTTTGAAACAGACTAGAACTAGGAGAAGACCATCCCAGGTGGGAGAAAGAGTGAACCATGGTCCAGAGGCATGATGTGCAGGGGGCACAACATGAAGGCGAGGTGTCCAGTGGGATGAAGGCAGAGGGTGTGGTGGGAGGGACGTGATGCAGGGAGAACTATAACGGGCAATAAAGCAGATAGGAGCCAAGATGTGGGAGGCTTAAAGATGCACAAAATGTTTTGGACCATATTCTATAAGCTGAAAAATGTACACATACAGTCATTGAGTAGAATATGGTCTGCAGACGTATTTTGGTTGGCCTGAACAATGTTTTTAAAATTCTTAATTTAGTTTCCAACTTATAAAAATAGAAAGACTTCATGGAACAATTCAGATTTCTGATCGCTTTAAAAAATTGTTGTATCTAGCAGCAGTCTGCTGGGACCGAGTAGAGGGTGTCTTCCATTGATTCCTACTCACAGACTGCTTAATTCATGGCCTGGCCCCACCAGCATCCGAGTTTGACTCCTGTCCACTGTGTTCAGGGGCACCATGCAGGCAGAGGAAGCAGTTTAGACTATGGACTCTGGAGCCAGATTGCTTCTGTCTAGGCTCAGGTCCGTGTCCAACTAGCTCAGTGACCTTGGGCAAGTTAAACACATGCCTAATAATGGTACCTATCTCCTATAACCATTGTGAGAATAAATTATAGGAAATGTTTAGAAGACTACCAGACGTGTAGTAAATGCACAGAAATGTTAACTGTTATTACTATAATCTATATGTGATAATAAACTCCAGGGTTGAAACTGTCACTCATTTCTGGATAACAGCCGAATCTGGATCTTGGGCCATTATAAGCATAAGGGTAATTGATGAACGGATGAATGAATTTTTACTTCTGTTGGATCCAAAGCTAAATTTAATTAGTTTTCCCTCAAGAAATGCTTCTTATTTATGTTGAGTTTGACTTCAACATAATAATTGATTTTTGATAAAGTAGGAATCTGGCTTTCTCAGAAACCCAACAGTGCTAACAAAATAAGTGAACGGAAATGTTAACATCGTCTCATTTTTCTGTAATGGATCTAACTTCCTAACTCAGAAATGAGACCTGGGGTGCCTGAGTGGCTCAGTCAGTTAAGCATTGGACTTTTGATCTCAGCTCAGGTCTTGATCTCAGGGTCATGAGTTCAAACCCTGCAATGGGCTGCATGCTGGGTGTGAAGCCTACTTAAAAAAAAATTAAGACCCAAGTTTGGGAAGATGCTTAATTATGTGTTTTCTTTATGAAGCAGAGTTATTGGCAGGTAACTGCCTATGGTTACTATCTTAATTTAGAGTTAGCTGCTAGGATCCAGACATAGTGAACTTAAGCAGAAATATTAGAACACATTTTTTGAAGTTTGTTTATTTATTTTGAGAGAGAGCGAGAGACAGAGAGAAAGCGGGTGGGGGAGGGGCAGAGAGAGAGAGAGAGAGAGAGAGAGAGAGAGAGAGACAGAATCCCAAGCGGGCTCTGTGTTGTCAGCACAGAGCCTGATGCTGGACTTGAACTCACAAACCATGAGATCATGACCTGAGCTGAGATCAAGAGTCAAAATATTTGACTGAGCCACCCCAGCACGAGATCCACACTTCAAGTCAGTGTTTTGGGCCTGGTGTCTCAGACAAACATGGAGCATCTCCAGAAATGGTTTGGACAGTTTGACATGAGAACCAATTTCGGTGTGTTCGACATAACCTCATGTATAGCCGCAGTTACCGCATCACCCACCGAGGCCTTAAATGTGATCCCCTGTGGACACATCAGCAAGTGATGCTGTCAGCGAATGATGGCGTGAGCTCTGTGGAGTTGACCTGCAATGTTGGATTTACTTTCTTTCTGGAAAACCTGCACATTTACAGAGAGCTTTGGTCCAGTGACACTTAATTTTATTTGGATAAATATCATCTAAAACTGAATGATATGTTCAGTTTATACTGAAAGGTGGAAGTTGCTCTTTCACTTTATACTTTAAGTAGCAAATAACTCCCCCCCCTTATTTTTTTTATAAAAAATCAACTGTTCAGAATGATAACCTGTACTTTTACTAAAGAAATCTCCATCTCTCTTTAGCTCTCTCCTTTTCCTTCTTTCTTTCCTTTTCTTCTCTCTCAGTTTCTGTTTGTCTCTCTCCGTATACAATTGATACCTACATCCCTAAAGTTCTGGTTTCTAATCTAAAGGCCAGTTTCAAGGAACGACAAAATTTGGCAAATTCTTCTGACCGTTTCATCATCCCTTGCTCCCGTCCTACATTACCCATTTTGTGAGTGTAGGAAATTCTAGAAATTCAGTACATCTCTGATACCTACTTTGCTTGTATCCTCATCCATACCTTTGCTATGTTCAGGCTCAGAGTGAGTTTTTGGCAAAAATACCTTTGCAGAGCACCTGGGTGGCTCAGTCGGTTAAGCGTCTAACTCTTGATTTCAGCTCAGGTCATGATCTCACAGTCATGATATCGAGCCCCACATCAGGCTCCATGCTGGGTATGGAGCCTGCTTAAGATTCTCTCTCTCCCTTTCTTATACCCTTCCCCATGCTTGTTCTTTCTCTCTCTCTCTCTCTCTCTCAAAAAAAAAAAAAAATCTTTGCATATTGAGCCTATTTTGAAAGAAAAAACAAACTTGAGAAAAGAAAACTTGTTCAAGATGAAAATATTGCAGGAAACAAAATTTGTGTAAAAATGAATTCTAGATAAAAGTGTTTTATCATCAATACTTAAGGAAACCTAGATTATAATCTTACAGGTTGAAGGAAGAATAACTTTATATATTTCTACAGCCTTGTTAACTTTATTTCATTTTCTTTGGGTTAAAAGGAAAAACAGTAGTGTTTCTGTTCCATATGTATTTTGTGGATTCTGTGGCATTTGGCTTGTACCTGCAGGGCACAAATATTCCAGCATATTTCCCATTAGTATTGCCCCAGTCACTTTAAACTGTGAAGGACCTGAGCAAGTGTTGGCCACAGCAGCCATTGACAGTAGTGATGCCACACTCTTTCTGTGTGCACCTCAGTGACTTCTCAGACTTGCCTCCTTGATGAGCAGACAAAACAGAAGGAGGCTGGAGTTTTTTTCTTTTCATCTCAATGGTGTAGGTCAGGAAGACAGGAATAGAGAGCTTTGGTGAAACAGGGCTCTAGCGACTGCTGTGATTGGGAAATTAGATAATAAACAGACCCTGTTACTAAGATTCTAATGGCCTAAAATCAACACAGTCTGGAGACGCAGGCAGGAGTGGCCTTCCTTGCTCTGGCCCAGACCTTCCCCGGAGAGCTCTTTGTGTCAACAAGAACAGCCAGCGCTCCTGGCCCGCTCCCAGCACTCAGAGTGGGGCTATCATTTTTGTTTGCTTTGCAAATATCTTAATGGGAAGTGGTTCAACACCACCTATGGGTTAATCTGAGGGGTTCTGCTTGGCAGCTGTTAGCTCTGAGAGCCACATGGCTGCTCTCGGGTGGAGGGAGTCAGGCTGACGGTTAACTACCCAGCGCCAGGTTGAGGCATCTCCTTTGCTTATTGGATTTACTGACTGGCAGGAAGCACAAGCACCTTGTTGTCTTTTATTTTTAGTTCGTTCCTCCTGGGAGTGTAAGGATGTTATTCTCAGATCCAATTGTGCTTTTCCCTCTAAGGCAGGGCTGTTGTTTCCATTAGTTTCTCTAGCATGCCACATACTTCTTTCACCCAAGTGCAATCTCATAGTATCTGTAATTTCATATTAAAAGTGGTGGTGTGGCAGTGGTGGAGTCCGTGGTATTGTTGCAGGAAGAAGGATCTGATCTGTTAGCCTGTTAGGAGGACAAAGCTACAGCCCTGTCTTCACCTGGGATCTAAAGGCTTGAATAGATACCAACTTTCTTAAGAATCTCTGCTCTGCTGTTCCCTCAGTTTTCTTTTCTCTTCCTAAATTTGGCTCTCACTTGTCTTGACCCATGGGAACGCTTCCCCAGGTGACTTGGCCAACTCATGTTTTTCTGAATCTGTGTCAGTAGACTTTGGCTCAAATTAACTCTTTCTTTATGCTTCCTTCACAGGATTTCAGGCAGGGCTGGGACAGTTTCCACAGTGCAGGTTAGGAAAGCTCCTAGACTGATGACAGACTTGTAGACAGTTTCCAAACGCCCCATTTGTAAAAATGCAAAAAGTTCAGATGACTCTATAAACTCTGGAACAAATGTCCAGCTACCCTCAGTAACAGTGCAGACTTGCTTCTAAGACTTTTTCCTTTCCTGAAGATTTCCACACCTATTTGTGGAGTTGCCTGGTGGTTGAGAGCAAGGGCTAGACCTGCTGCTGCTGAGGGTAAGTAAGGCTTTGATGAGCTCATTTGCTCCATTTCCTCATCATTAAATGGAAGACAAAATGACACGATGTCTACCTCACCAGGTTGAGAATGTCCAGTGAGATAACGTAGATAAAGTGTATCTTACCTGACACATAAAACATATTCATGAATAGTAATAAAGAAGGAGTTATTGTTGCTCTCTCTGAAGTACCCACCTTTCCCTATGTAATTTTTAGTGTTCTACATTCTTTTCTGAGACATTCATTTTGAAATCTGTGGTTCCTAACTCTAAAATGAAGTCAGTGCTGAAGTGCCTGGGTGGGTCAGCCGGTTACGCTTCCGACCTCGGCTCGGGTCAGGATCTCATGGTTCATGGGTTCCCCGAATTGGGCTCCTTGATAACAGCATGGAGCCTGCTTGGGATTCTCTCTCTCTCCCCTTTTCTTGCTGCCCCTCCCCCACTTGCTCACGTGCACATGTGTGCGCATGCTCTCTCTCTCTCTCTCTCTCAAACTTAAAAAAAAAAATTAAGCTAGTGCCAAATCGAGGACAATTCAGTATCAAAGTAAATAATGATAATAAAAGAATATAGTGTATTGAATAAAATAAGAATCCACTAGTCTATATTGATAGATGGAAGGGAGGGAGGGAGAGAATGAGAGGAGGGAGGGAAAGGAAGATGAAGAAAAGAAGAAACAGGGTGAGCTTTTCCTTGCAATAAACTGTGAAATAATAAATGTAAAAGGAATGATGAAAACAGAAAATCATTGTTTGGCAACTGCTAAAATAACCATTATTTTAGACAAAAATCATCAACGGATGCTAAAACTAGTAGGGAAAGTTTAAGGAGTTAACAAGCTTTTTACATAATCACAGAGTAAATCTCCATGAGATACTTAGTGATTGCAAAAAGACAGTGGGGCAGTCTGGCAGACCCTACGTTAACCAAGTGTTGAAAGTTAGCATCACCAGTAATTGGACAAATTGACAACATCTTCCTCCTCATGATGCACTGAGGAAGAACACAATATTACTTCGGTGGATTTCCTGCCAAATGTGCATAACCTGAATTTAATCATGAAGAAACAGCAGACAAACCAGAAAGACCTCTTCCAAAATTAATGATCTATAGGTTTTAAAATGCAACACAAAGGAAGACTAAGGAACTGTTTCAGATGAAAGGAGACTAGAGAAACATAACAACTGAATGCAGTGTATGGTCCAGAATTTGCCTTTTCTATAGAAGACATTATTGGGACAGGTGGCAAAATCCAGACAGCCTAAACATTGGATAATAATATTGTATTAATATTAATTTCCTGATTTTGGTTATTTTACCTCATCATATAGAGAATGCCCTTGCTTTTAAGAAGCACACACTGGGGCGCCTGGGTGGCTCAGCCGGTTGAGCATCTGACTTAGGTTCAGGTCATGATCTCACAGCTCGTGAGTTCGAGCCCTGCGTCGGGCTCTGTGCTGACAGCTCAGAGCCTGGAGCCTGCTTCTGCTTCTGTGTCTCCCTCTCTCTCTGCCTCTAACCCACTCTCATTCTGTCTCTGTCTCTGTCAAAAATAAATAAACATTAAAAAAAAAATTTAAGAAGCACACACTGAAGTATTTAGGGATAAAGGGACACAAGGTGCAACTGACTCTCAAATGGTTCAGAAAAAAATTATATGTATTTGTGTATACGGATATCAGTATACATGTACCGAGAGAAAGAGAGGAGAGAGGATAAGACAAATGTATATATTGCTAATATTTGGAGAACATTCTGAGGAGTATACAAAATTTCATATGTTATTCTTGCATCTTTACTATAAATGTGAAATTAAGTCAAAATAAAAAGTTAAAATTGGGCACCTAGGTGGCTCAGTCAGTTAAACATCTGACTTGATCTCAGCCCAGGTTTTTGTCACAGGGTCTTGAGTTCAGGCCCCGTGTTGGGCTCCACACTGGGTATGGAGCCTACTTGAAAAAAAAAGTTAAAATTAAAAAGTAAATTCGGTGCTACTTCTCTCCTTTTGACTGGGCAGTTCATCAGCCACTTTCTCTTTAGATCACAGTCCCTCTCAATCCATACCTCCAAGTCTAGTCACATGAGCATTGCCCTGCTTGCTGTCTGTCCTTGACTTCTCCACTGTGACGTTGCTGACTGCATACAATCTAGTTTAGGCTTTTTCACTTCAGTTTTTAAAAATTCCCTCAACTGTTTCTCCCTACGCCCCCTCCCTCATCTGTCTTTGGGCCTCATCGTTTAGTGCCTGCTTATCTATCATGCACTTTATTTCAGGATTTCTTGCTTTTATTTCTCTGAACTGAGCACTGCTTTCATAATTAAAGGAGGAAAACAGGGTTAAATATACCACCTTTGGTGGGTATACTAGTGACAAGAGCATCATCCAAAGAATGTGGATGTTAGACTCCTCTTACCTCTGACTTACTTGGACAAGTCACATCAGCCTTTCTAGGCCTCAGTTTTCCCACTGAAAGCATGAAAAAGAAATGGTAAATTACCTCTGAAGTTTCCTTTGTCTCCACAAGTCTCTGCCCTGGCCTAATTCAGGCTTTAAAGTGCTAGAACTGTCACTCAAAATTAACTCAACCCACAAGTTACCTTGTGACCCCACTCAAAGGAGAAACAGAGGTCACGAAAGGAAGCTACCACCGGGGTACCTGTCATTAGCATTCTCCTGTCCCTCAAGCCTGAAGTTTCCCAGTTCAGGGACTTTCGGAAGTACAAAATTATAGACAACTAATATTAAACACCTTGCTAAGTGTGTGTTTCTAAATTCTGACCATGGATATATCTTCTAACTTAATTATTTTAAAATCCTTTTGTTGTCTTTTTTGTTCTGCCTGAAAGCACAAATGGAAACCTTTCGCCCCAATTTTGCAAGAATTTTTATTTACATTTTCCTGATGAAGATGCTGAGGTACTGATTTGTCCAAGATCAAGATGTCATATTTGGCAAATAAAAATGCAGGATACCCACTTAAATCTGAATTTTATATAAATAACTTTTAGTGTATGTCCCATGAAATATTTTAAAAAACATACCAAAAAATTATGTGTCGTATACTTAGAATTCAAAATACACCATTAAGTGAGTGTATTTTAGTACTAGCCCATGTGTTTTGGCACTAATATGTCAGGAATATGTACGTGTGTATCATACATATGTATCATAAAGTATGTTGCTAAGCCTTTATCAATTGTTTGCAATAGTCTTCTGGCTTCTACGTGCCGTAACACATAATGTTTTTTACCTTTTAGGAGCTTTTGCTTGAAAACATATTCAAAGACATCAATTCCTATTTTTTTATTAAGGGCTCTATTCAGATATCATCTACTGCAGCCATTCAGTCTAAAATTGCAGACCCTCGGGATGCCTGGGTGGCTTAGTCTGTTAAGTGTCCAACTCTTGATTTCAGTTCGGGTCATGATCTCACAGTTGTGAGATCGAGCCCCATGTCAGCCTTGGCACTGAGCATGGAAGCTGTTTGGAATTCTCTCCCCCTTACCGTCTGCCTCTCTCTGTCACCCCCCCCCCCCCCCGCCGCTCATGTGTGATCACTTGTACTTGCTCCCTCTCTCCCTCAAAATAAATAAATAAACATTTTTTAAATAAAAAATAAATAAAATTGCAGACCCTGCCTCCAGCACTTCTAATGCCCCTTTCTTGCTTCAGTTTTCTTCTTTGGCACTTCTGTTTAACGTGCTAGCATATTTACTTTTCTCTTTCATTCATTGTCTGCTTCCCCCACTAGAATATAGGTTCTTAAGAGCATAGCAATCTTTGATTTCCTTGTCACTGCTGTATCCCCCATAACAGCAAGAGACAAAGGTACTCAAAAATTATTTGTGGAATGAGTGAATGATATCTGGGAGACAATTTGAGGACCTTATATCGCACACATAATATATGTTTTATAATTATACAGAGTCTTTTTTTTAATTAATTAATTTATTTAGAGTGTGTGTGAGTGTGAGCAGGGGAGGGGCAGAGAGAGGGAAAGACAGAATCCCAAGCAGGTTCCACACTGCCAGCACTGCCAGTGCAGAGCCCAACCTTGGGCTTGAACTCCCAAACCCTGAGATCATGACCTGAGCCAAGATCAAGAGTCGGACACTCAACTGACTTAGCCACCCAGGCACCCCAATTACACAGAATCTTAAGTCTTCCCAGCAAATTAGAATCTTGAGCATGGTACAATGTGTATAATCTTCATATTAGTCCATAGACACAAAGTAAATAAAAGGTCAACGGGTCAGGGATCAAGGAGTATCTCCGGATACAGTTGGGCTTAATTTAATCTGTTTCCTGGCAAGTTTTCTAGAATTAAATGTTAGTTACTCCAGGCAACATTGATTAAGATCCCAAATCAATTGTGTCACTGTCTACAAAAGTCCAGCAACAAAATGGTGCCAGAGGCTGAGAACACAGGCTCTGTGTCCACCGGACCTGGGTTTGTATCAGAATGTCTGGATGCCCCCTGCACAGGGTACTCAGTCCGCCCCAGTTTCAGCTGTGAAAAGGGCACTCTGGTAGGACCTTCACTGCTAGCACTGACCTGAGGATTAAACAAGAGCATCCAGTCACATCCTGAGCACAGAAAAGTGTGCTCAGCTATTCTGGCTGTGCTGTGGCCCTCAGCCCATGGTCGTGCATTTCTTTGGGTCACAGTGCACTTCCTCACTACTGCATCCGAGTTCCATCCCTGGGCCTGAGGCTGGTTTTGTCTTTGCTCCCTTGGTTGCTGACAAAGAACTGAAGTACGTTTTATGGGTTACTTTAAATGTGGGTTGTTTTAAGGGCTCTTGGTTGAGTGTCCTTTTTTCCAATAAGACAAGTATTCTCAGCAGAATGAAGAAAAGTCTTCTGCTCTTAACCTTAGACTTTACACATGACAGCTGCCTGCAATAAAGTAGTAAAGGAGAAAAAAAGAAATGAGAATACAAGAGCTGGCTAAGGCTGTGTGGGCTCATGGTTGGGGAAAAGCAATGAGGCAAACAAATATCAAATTTAAAGGACTCAGTGGGACTTGGGAAATTAGCATAAGTACATACATTTAACTAGTAGTGCTAACTTTGAGCAATGACATTATGAAACATTTATTAGGCCTTTTGAGCCCTTTTGATGAATTTGTCCTTGAGCCATGCTCTAAAACTTAAAATAATTACGTGTCCAAGAACAAACTAATACCCATCTATTTAAGTATAACTTGTATATTCAACTTATTCAGCAATGTTACTGGTTGGGATGCTGAGATACAGGGCATACCTTCAGAATCTTTGTAAAAGTTACCAAGTAGCCAAACGTAATTCAGAACAAATAACACAAACACTGTGATCGTTCTTTCATGTTTCCCTTTTTCCTGCAGTAATGGTGATCTTATTTTGCATGATTATTGTTTGTTTTCACTTCTTCTGTACTCTTTGTTTTTCCTTCATGTCATATATCAAAGCCCAGGAATAATGTTTTCCTTCTTTTGGAATCAACAAATGCTAATTAAACTAATAATGAGGTACCCCTCTTTTTTGTTGACCAAAGAGCTAAGCAAAGCTTAAAAAGACTAATAATACCCAGGGTTGGTGATACGAGGAGAAGTAGGTCCTTTCATACTTTTGCAGGTATGACGTTAATTTTTATTGCCTTTTAGAGGAGAATTTGATGATATAATTCAAAAGCTATAAGACAGGCAAAGAGTTTGCTCACCCTTTGACTCAACAGCCTCAAATTCAGATTTATCCAAGAAGCAGGGGCACCTGGCACCTGGGTGGCTCAGTCAGTTGAGCGTCCGACTTCGGCTCAGGTTATGATTTCACAGCTTGTGAGTTCGAGCCCCGTGTTGGGCTCTGTGCTGACAGTTCAGAGCCTGGAAGCTGCTTCAGATTCTGTCTCGTCTCTCTCTACCCCTCCCCCCACCTCTCTTAAATATAAATATAAAAAAAGATTTATCCAAGAAAATAATTGGATGAGTACTCATAACTATATGCACAGAATATTTCATGATTTGTTATTTATAATGTCGTAAAACTGGAAACAACTTAAATATCCAAAAGTAAGAGATAAAATCATTTATGATACTCACCCAATGTAATACTATGCAACCATAAATATGATATGCCTGCACACTTGCATATGTGTGTAGTGCACACAAATATAGCAAAAGATGCTCCTAACTTGCAAAGGTAAGTTAAAATGGCAAACATCTGAGCCTTTGTCTTTTTTAAATGTATATTATATGCATAGAAAAGCATGTGAAAAAATATACATCAAGATATTAACAGATCCATTTGGTTGTGGAAATTATCCTTGATCTTTATTTTCTTCTCTTTAAATATCTATTTTAGATGATTCAATAATGAATTGTTTTTAGGTTTATTATTTCTTCTGAGAGAGAGAGAGAGAGAGAGCACACATGAGGGAGAGGCAGAGAGAGAGAGGGAGAAACCTAAGGAGGCTACCCACTGTCAGAGTAGAGCTGGACACAGGGCTTGAACTCACGAAACTGTGAGATCATGATCTGAGCCAAAATCAAGAGTCAAAAGTAGGACACTCAGCCAGCTGAGCCACCCAGGCACCCTTATATGTTATTTTTTAACCAGAAAAAAGATTCTTCTTTATTCAGAAGGAGAAAAAAAAGGGAACATTTTGCCACCAGTTCTTTTAGTCATTTGCTTTGGGGAGAAAGTCAAAGATTACTACACTTTCATTGATTAGTGATTGGTGAATATTCAGACCTCTTGGGAATTTGGAGCATCTTCAACTAAAAAATAAAGAAGAAAAGACAAAACTGATGAACACAACTCTGATGTCTCAAAGGCCAAGTGGCTTCTTCCCTTGACTCTCCCTTCTTGAGCATAATTTGATAAAGCCCACCTTCACTAGATGATTTGCAGACGTTCTTAATTGGTCAGCATGTAGCACCAGCTGAGTTAGTTACAATAGTAAATTTTCAGTGTGGTTATGTTCAGTAGATTGTGGAAATGCACCAGGGTGCCTCCAACTCTGCCCAGAGTACAAGAGATGGCCTGGGTGGGGATGGGGCAGGAAAGGATCTTCCAAGCTAAAGGGTAAAGGTGCAATGGCCGGGTGCGTCAGAGAGGAGACAACATTGCAGGAAAAGCACAGAAGTATGAATACAACCATGATGAGGTTTGGTGGGGGCATGGCAAATGCTTATTTGTTGTGATGGTGGTGATAGAGAATAAAGGCATTCTAGAAATCCTAGCTTTCCAAGTTTTGTAATACAGTATGCATTACTTATACATTTATGTTTACATGAAAATCTGTGTTCTTAGAACATTTTCCATTCTTCCAATCCTCTGTACCTTCAAAGCCATTTTAATAAACATAAGAAAAGATGCACGGACACCTGGCTAAAACAAATCAGGGAAGAGCAGATGCACAGTAACAGTATAGGGAGATTCAGATATGGTGGTGTTCCACATTTGTACCCTCAGCCCTCATAATGTTCAGATTCCATATACTTGCTAAATAAGAATTCTTCAGTTGCCAGTTGGGGTTTGACCTGTGGCCAGTTCACATGGAAACCCTGTTAGTGCTCAGGTCAGCTCGGGATCTTTTACAAAGGACGGTGTCCTTTTCTCTGATGTCATTTTTTTAAAAAATGTCTTTATTTACCTAACCTTGAACTTATCAAAACCATTTGCAAAGATGTTTATGTTTTCTATTACCCTTCATGATAATTTCCATAAGGAAAGTTGTATGACTTATTTATCTTATGACTTATCTGAAATCCCCAAGATTCATGGGGATCCTACTATGTTAAAATATCTTGGTCTGAGCATATCTTTTGCAGGGTGGATTGGCTGGTGCTTCTTGGGAACAAGAAATTGACCTCTTCTTATTAAGAGCTCCATGTACAACAGATTTTTTTTTTCAGAGCTATCAAAGAAACAGGAGCAAATTTGCTTGGTTATGCTGATTAGCCTTTCTCCCAGGGCTACCACAGAAGACACACGAATTTACAATGAGAACTACTCAGACAGCAGGAAGCTAACAAATCAACCGACAATGAATTAGCTGAAACCTATCCTGTTTTGAAATTAGAATATACTTTCAAGTGTGAACGACTAATGAGTTTCTCAGTTTGTCTACAAGCCATTCTAAATTACAGTTGATAAAAGATAATACATAATCCTGCAAATTTTATCAGAGTTAATAAAAACTGCAAAAAGAAATTTAAATGAAGTTTATAAAACGGAGAGTCAGAGGGTAACCACTGTGTCTCTGTTCCCATCCAAGAAAAGTTACCCTAACCCTAAAGTAGGAAAAGGCCAGTTATCAGACCACATTGATGGATCAGATCCTCAACGTTCACACAGAGCACGTGGCTTCCTTTAATTATAATGCATAAATCAGTCTCCAGAGTATATCAACCAACTAGTGAGAGTATAGTCCAAATTATACTACTCACTGTAAAACCATGCACTGGCATTCATTCTACTTTTCAAATATGACTCTTGTGAGTGTGGTTCACAACTCCACTCTGAAAAAGTCATCACCCCTCAGTGAACTGGCAAACTCAATTTTGGAGCCTGTTAAAGCTGAGACCCAGTTTTGGAGTGCGGTGACTTCACCTAGTGCTGCCAACCCAGCATGACAAAGCCAGCTGGCCCCATGGATCTTTGCTGTAGAAGAAAAATGCTGGGGCATTCTCAGCAGCCATGCACTCGGGAGCCACCCTGCACCCGGCCTCTCATCCAGTCACACTGGGATGAGAGTTTAAGAAAGAATTAGATGTGAGTTTCATTTTGGGGGCTTTTTCAGGGCAGATGCCCAGCGGAAGCGCTGTCCCTGAGGCGTGAGATTTTCTGTGACTCCTAGAACCCACAGCTGAGTGAACTGACTGCAGCAAAGCAGCAGAGCTGCTGAGCCCTGGAGGCAATCTGCTTAAGACTTCAGTCATGGCTTCAGAGAGGCTCAAAGAGCCCTTGGAATATGTAAGGAATCGAATGTAGACAGACAACTGCTTCCTATTTACTGCCATTTCGCATGTGATTCCTAATAGAGGCTGAGGACACTATTGTATTTTTAAATATTCCTACAGTTTTAATGTTTATTATTTGAGACAGAGAGACAGAGCATGAGTGGGGAGGGGCGGAGAGAGGGGGAGACACAGAATCTGAAGCAGGCTCCAGGCTCTGAGCCGTCAGCCCAGAGCCCGACGCGGGGCTCGAACTCACAAACTGTGAGATCGTGACCTGAGCTGAAGTCGGATGCTTAACTGACTGAGCCACCCAGGCACCCAATAATATCACACTTTGAAAATGAATAATTCCTGGGGTGCCTGGCTGGCTCAGTCAATAGAGCATGCGACTCTTATCCTTCAGGTTGTGAATTCAAGATGCACATTGGGCATGGAGCCTACTTAAAAAAATAAAATAAAATAATAAAAATTAATAATTCCTTAATATCATCTAATACCAATTCATAGTCAAAATTTCCCAGTTGTCCTAAGAATGTCCTTTACACCTTTTTGTACAAGCCGGGGTCCAATTTAGGTCATTACCTTGCATTGAGTTGTGTTATGTCCCTAAATCTCATTTAATACATAATCCTCACTTTCTCATGACACTTTTTAAGAAATTGAAGCTAATTATCTCATAAAATTATAGCTCACTTTCTGTATTTGTTTGCTTGATTCTTCGTGGTCTTATCTTGTCCCTCTATATCCTGCATTCTAGGTAAACTGTAAGTTAGATTTAAAGCTTTGATTACATTCAAGTTAGATGAAACAAAAAATATAAATGTCATGGATGATGTTGAATTCATCATATTGCCTCACATCACAAGACAATGTTGTCTTGGCTAGTGGTGCTAAGACTGGCACTGGATTAAGATGGTGACCTTGTGATTTCTCCAGTGTTCTGTTAAACCTTGCTCTCCTTGTGACCTGAAAGAAGGACTCTGTGTGGCAGTGCTTTGGCACCATATGAATGTCCTGTTCACTATCAACCATTTGTCTGAAGGTTTTATGAGCAATTGGCAATCCTTGCCTAAATCAATAATTTCCTGTTGAAGTTTCCTTTTCTATGTCAGCAGGTTTTGTGCTGCCTTATTTTTTTAAGTTTTTATTTTAATTATAGTTAGTTAACATACAGTGTTGTATTAGTTTCAGGTGTACAATATAGTGATTCAACAATTACATACATCACCCTGTTCTCATCATGAAAAGTGCCCTCCTTAATCCCCATTACCTGTTTAACTCAATCCTACACCCACCTTCCCCTCTGGTAATCATCAGTTTGTTCTAATTGAGAGTCTGTTTCTTAGTTTGTCTCTCTCTCCCTCTGTTTTGTTCCCCCCCTTTGCTCATTTATTTTGTTTCTTAAATTCCACATATGAGTGAAATCATATGGCATATGGTGTGTGTCTTTTTCTGACTGACTTATTTTGCTTAGCATTATACTCTCTAGCTCCATCTATGTCATTTCAGGTGGCAAGATTTCATTCTTTTTTATGGCTGAATAATATTCCATTATAGATATATATACCACATCTTTATCCATTCATCTATTGATGGGCTGCTTCCATATCTTGGCTATTATAAATAATGTTGCTCTAAACATAGGTGAATACAAAGCATAAGAGACTCTTAAAAACTGAGAACAAACTGAGGGTTGATGGGGGGTGGGAGGGAGAGGAGGGTGGGTGATGGGTATTGAAGAGGGCATCTTTTGGGATGAGCACTGGGTGTTGTATGGAAACCAATTTGACAATAAATTTCATATATTAAAAAAATAAATAAAAAGTAGATAAATAAACATAGGTGAATATATCCCTTTGAATTAGTGTTTTTGTATTCTTTGGGTAAATACCCAGGAGTACAACTGATGGATCGTAGGGTAATTCTGTTTTTAACTTTTTGGCGAACCTCCATACTGTTTTCCACAGTGGCTGCACCAATTTGCATTTTTCCCAACAGTGCAAGAGGGTTCCTTTTTTTCCACATCCTCTCCAACACTTGCTGTTTCTTGTGTTTTTTATTTTAGCTATTCTGACAGGTGTGAGGTTATTATCTCATTGGAGTTTTGATTTGCATTAAGTGATGATGAACATCTTTTCATGTGTCTGTTGGCCATCTGGTCGTCTTCTTTGGAGAAATTTCAGTTCATATCTTCTGTCCATTTTTAATTAGATTATTTGCTTTTTGGGTGTTGAATTTTATAAGTATATATTTTGGGTACTCTTTATCAGATATGTCGTTTGCAAATATATTCTCTAATTCCATAGGTTGCCTTTTAGTTTTATTGATTATTAACTTCACTGTGCAGAAGCTTTTTATTTTGATGTAGTACCAATAGTTTATTTGTGGTTTTGTTTCCCTTGCCTCAGGACACATAATGTAGAAAAAAGTTAACACCCAATGTCAAAGAGGTTACTGCCTGTGTCCTCTTTTAGGATTTTAATGGTTTCAGGTCTTGCATTTAGGTCTTTAATCCATTTTGAATTTATTTTTGTGTATGGTGTAAAAAAGTGGCACAGTTTCTTTATTTTGCATGTTGGTGTCCAGTTTTCCCAACACCATTTGTTTAAGAAACTGTTCTTTTCCCATTGGATATTCTTTACTGCTTTGTCAAAGATTAACTGACCAGATAGGTGTGGGTTAATTTCTGGGTTTTCTATTCTGTTCCATTGACCTATGAGTCTGTTTTTATGCCAGTACCATACTGTTTTGATTACTGCAACTTTGTAATATAACTTGAAATCCAGAATTGTGATGTCTCCAGCTTTGCTTTGCTCTTTCAAGATTGCTTTGACTATTTGGGGTCTTTTGTGGTTCCATGCAAATTTTAGAATTGTATATTCTACTTCTGTGAAAAATTCTATTGGTATTTTGATAGGAATTGCATTAAATCTATAGATTGATTTGGGTTGTATAGACACTTTAACAGTATTTGTTCTTCCAGTCCATGAGCATGGAATGTCTTTCCATTTCTTTGTGTCCTCTGCAATTTCTTTCATTGGTGTTTTATAGTTTTCAGAGTATAGGTCTTTCACCTCGTTGCTTCAGTTTATTCCTAGGCATCTTAATATTTTGGGTGCAATTATAAATGGGATTATTTTCTTAATTTTTCTTTCTGCTGCTTCATTATTTGTGTATAGAAATACAACAGATTTCTCTACATTGATTTTGTATATTGTGACTTTACTGGATTCATTTATCAGTTCTAACAGTTTTTTGGTAGTCTTTTGGGTTTTCTATATATAGTATCATGACCTCCACAATAGTGAAAGTTTTACTTCCTCCTTACTGTTTTGGATGCCTTTTATTTCTTTGTTGTCTGTTGTGGCTAGGACTTCCAGTACTATGTTGAATACAAGTGGTGAGAGTGGACATCCTTATCTTGCTCCTGACCTTAAGGGAAAGGCTCTCAGTTTTTCCCCATTGAGGATGATGTTTGCTGTGTGTTTTTCATATAGGCCCTTATTATGTTGAGGTATGTTCCCTCTACACCTACTTTATTTGAGGATTTTTATCGTGAATCGATGTTATACTTTGTCAAATTCTGGTGCACTATTTATGGACTAGTTATGACATGAACCAAGTCATTAGTTTCTTGAGCCTTGATTCCCTCACCTGTAAAATGAGTATAAAACAATAGAACCAAATTCACATGGTTGTTGGAAGCATTATGTAACTATGTATCCATTCTTTGACAGTTGCCTGGTGACGTGTATGCATGCAGTAAACATTGGCTATTTTTTACCATCGTGCTTTTCCTTATTTGGGGGATGACAGCTTATGGAGCATTATCATTCACTGCCAGTCTTAAGTCCTTGAGGCATATGACAACATATCTGATAAAATTGCTGAAAAGGAGTTGAGGCAGTTAGACTTTTGAAAAAAAACTTACTTATACCGTTTTTTAAAGGCATTTTGGAATTTGTTTCAAACAAGGGTGGCTCAGATTAGTATTTCCTAAGGCATGTTAAAAGAACCGGTAGGCCTCCGACACACTCACTGGGAGATGGGCGACACTGTTAAGATAACATCTGGGAAATGCTGTGTCTTCTTTTCCCCTGGTGGGGTTTCATTGTGCATAGTATTAAGTTAAAGTTTCCAGAAAGCTTCTTAGGAAAGAAACCTGCTTCAATCAAGTATTTGTTTAATCAGGGATTTTCTAATCTATTTGCCTGTAGGCACTACTGTCTCCACTTCCGCTTTTATAAAACCGCGTAACACATATAAACATTATATTGAGTTGCCTTAGATTCTTCCAAAGGCTTGAATGAAGAGGGGTTCACACAGATGGACTGACCCTCTGCAGAGAGTTGTAAGATGTCTGTCCTTGGCTTTGGATCCTAGAAAGCCATGCAAGTGAGTGGAGTTCTTAAGAGGTTCCATTTCCATGTTGGGGCAGGGAGGGCAGAAATTAGAGTGCCCATAGTAATGTGACAGCTAAACTCTCCTCCTTAGATTTTCTCCAAACCTTACCAGGACTCCTAGAGGACTTCAGAGACCATCTGTCTTTTAGGCCTCCCAGAGCCATGGGCCTTACCGAGGCTGACAGGAATGAGTTCCTTGGGCTGGTGCATAGAAACCAAAGGGCACAGAGGGTGTCCAGTTTCAGAGGAAGACAGAGGTTTGGAGTCAGACCAACAGTGGTCAGTGTCTTAGCTCTGCCAGGTATTCACGTGATCCCTGGCCAAATCCTTTACCCTCTCTGAACTACAGTTTCTTCATCTATATAATAGGGACAGTTAAAGTACTTAGCTCAAATTGTTGTGAGATTCTCATTAGCTACATAAAAGCATTTTTAAAAATATGAAATGTTATATAAAAGCTCATTAATTTAATGTTAATGTTAAGGGTATTTTTAACCTGATCTTCATGACCCATATTTTGGGGGTCCCCTAGTCATTCTTTTATTCATTCTTGTCAAATATTTATTGAGCCCTTACAACATACCAGCCACTAGGGTTAGGTGCTGATAGAGAGTACAGAATAAAGTAGATCTGATCCCTGCCTTCTTAGAACTTACGTTCCATAGTGGGAGTCATACGATAAACAAATGTATACACAAATCAGTGTATCATTATAGTCCCCTCTCCCCGGCTACTGATGTGATATTTTTTAAATGGGGATATTGCTTATTCTCTATTTATAGATGCATTTAGAAGGTAAATCCATGAACTGTTCACAGAAAATCCAGAAAATGAATTTATCAGTTTAAATAAGGAATAAGATTTTTAATAGAGAACCAGAAGAGACCTTAGGAATAGTTTATCTCAGTCACTTCATTTTATAGATGAGGAAGACTAGAATACTAAATAGAATACTAAAGAAGTTTCCCCAGTCATGTGTATGCATCTGAGTGTGTGAGTGCGTGAGGGAGTGTCTGTGAGAGAGAGAAAGAGAGAACGATCCCAGAGATCTTGAGGCAGGAGTTAGAATCAAGATTTCCCTTCCCCTAATTTGTGCTTTCCACTCTGCTGGGGTCCAACTGCAAGGGCCGGCTCATATTTTAACAGTGAGTTATTATCACACTTTTATACAGTAGGTTTCAATTGCTAGAAATTGGGGACACAGCACAGTTGATTTTTCCAAACTTTGCTCCATGAGACGTTAATATTTTAATAGATGTTAGTAGTTTATCACTTTTTTAAGTTTATTTATTTACTTTGAGAGAGAGTGCATGCGAACAAGTCAGGGAGGGACAGAGAGAGAGGGGGAAAGAGAGAGAATCCCAAGCAGGCTCCATACTGTCAGCACAGAGCCCAATACGGGGCTCAAACTCACGAGCTATGAGACCCTGACCAGAGCTGAAATCAAGAGTCAGATGCTTAACTGACTGAACCACCCAGGCGCTCTCATAGTTTATCACTTTTTGAGTTGTTTGGTCAAATTAGTTTAAGAAACTTTGCAGCCCTCCCCGCCAATCCCTGTGCCTTAGGAGTCCATAAATGAATACCATGACTGTAAAAGATCATTCCTGCAATAAGGAAGCCTCTTAACTATATACAATTCAGCATTTCCCGTATTTACTTGACTACAGACTCTATTTTGAATTATTTCACAATTAATGTGATTAATGTGCTGGCTGGGAAGTCTAACCTTAGCATCAGTTTTGTTGGCTTCTTGGTAGAGTCTGGGAATGCCTAATAGTAAACTAAATTGTATCACACAACTTTAACAAGGGCAAGCTTCTTCAGTCGTAGGACCTCAGGCTGACTGTGGATATAGCAGCAATACCTAATAGGATGCATTTTCTTAAGTTGACGGTGTTCTTTTAACCAAGGACTAGAATGGGAAACGATGGGAACTTAGAATGTCTTCTGATCTATCTTTGGAGGAAAACAGTCCTCTGTAAGTTCTTAAATATTATTTCAGTCCTTTTAAAAATTATTCTTTTTCTTTTTTTATTTTTAGGCATCCACAAGCCCAGTGTTCTCCAGAAGGGTATGATGTCTTCGCAGGACATCCAAATAAGGTAGCCGGATACCTTGACTCTTAAGTGACTGTGTATCTTTTACACTTGTCCCAGCTGGTGGTTGTGAAGCCTGTCTGTGGCTGCGTGGTCAGGTCATCCAAACATGAAACTGTTAGTGATATTTTGAAGTCTTTGAGACAAAAGCCCAGCTTGCTAAAGAACTTTGGTTCAGCAGAGAGACAGGGAGGTACAGTGAAGAGAGAATCAAAAGCCTGGAAATTTGCTGCTGAGAATAAATGCTAGCTGCTCCCTGAGGTGATTTGTCTGTGCACTCCACTCTCTACAGATGTTAGAGCCTCTTTTTGAGTAAGGACCCGAGGTTCTTTGGTAGCACTTTGATATCCTGCTCGAATTCAATATGTGAAATGGAGGCGTCTCTCTGTGACTTGGAGCCCACAGCAGGCTTTGAAGTCTGATCCAATTTTTGCTGCCTACTATTTGATGTTGAAAGGATGAAATGAAGAAAATGTACAGTTTTTGCCAGTAACTCTGCTGAGCATATGTAAGATTAAAAAAACAAAATCCTTTGGATGATGTACTTAGAAATGTTAAGTAGATTAATACCTTCCTATAGGTTTTCTTTTTTCTTTCTTAGGGATAAAAATTAAGTATAGGAGAAAACCAGCACAGAGCTGTTTTTTATATTCTGGACTATAATTAATTGAAGAGGGGGCTAGGTTGACTTGTTCAGAGGAAGAAATAAATGAATTAAGCAAAAGGTGCTGAGACTTTGCTACTAATTGCCCCAAGGGGAGGACCTCCACTCAATTCTAATGCAACACGGGGGCGACTCACAACATGACCCCAATATACTTAGCTCCTTCCTCATATCATCAGGGTTAAAGGTCCCTTAGTTAAATGGAAGCTATGTCCTTAAGGCCGCTTCATCAGAAGATTAATGTTTCTCTTACTGGGTCTTTCTGAAGCACTCCGTTTCTGGGACTGATTTGCTGTCTTCTCGGACATGCCATGCTGCCTCAGGTCGCCCAGCACTGAGTCCTTCCAGGGGAGCCCCTGCAAAACCTGGTAAGAAGAACATTTTGAATCGCATGCTGCTTTTACCCTTTGCACACTTGTGTACGTTTTGATGCATTGTTTAGGCGGGACTGTCTATAAGGTAGGACTCGGATAGTAATATGACCTAATGTTAGCAAAAAAGTTCAGGTTTGCACTGCCATAAAGGCTGGATTAAAGGTAGCCATTTACTGCCTTCTCATGCCACTCAAGTTTACTTCTCTGAGGGAAGAAAATGAATATCAAAGGCTATTATTTCCCTTTATCTGTTAAGAACCTCAGACTAGGAAACTGCTTCACAATTTCATTTTGTCAAAGGAAGGATAAACAACTGACCAGCTTTCAGTGGAGCAGATCATTCTGGGTCAAAATCTAGGGCTTGGTAAAGCATTTGGGTTAAGAGAGTAGTTCTGCTCTCTTGGCAACACTACCATTCTTTCAGCAGGAATACACACATCTTGCCAGTCTCCTTTGGGAAATAGCTACTTATGGCCTCTTTTCTAAATTCTTTGCTTTAGAATATGGGGAAAGTTTGGGGGCTTATGTGTGGCTATAATCAGTACTTCTGGAAGATAAAATAGAAGCACGATGATAAGAAACATTTATGAGCCAGAAGATACTAAGAACAGTGTGGATCATTCCAAAGAAAGAAACCTTTTCAACTTAAAATACTGACATTACACTTAATGTCAATCTCATCTATTTTTCTGAAGTATGCAGTAGATACTCAGTTCTCTCCAAATTTCTTCTTAGCCTGTTTTCCAATGATAAAGTGGTACAATATGAAGTGGGAAATGTACAATAAATGTGTTAGGATCTTCAGTCCATATGGAACTTAAGCTCTTGGAAGGAGACAAGAGAAGACGAGTGTACTATAGCAGAACCTTTTAAATGGATATGCAGAAAATGATAAATCTGTCAAAGAGAATATTTTCTCCACAGTATTCAGGGTTCCCACATAGCCAGATAGCATTTAGGAATAAAGCCATAACGAGGTAGGGGTAGGAGTAGTGCAAAAAAAGAGGAAAACTTAGGGAAAAGACAGTGTGGTGGAGCAGAATCCATTATGCAGGAATTTGCTTGGCCTTTTTCTCTATCCAAACAATCTCTACCTTTTAATTGGGTTGTTTAGACCATTTACACTTAACATGATAATTGATATATTTTGGTTTGAGTCTATCATTTTGCTATTTGTTTTCCATTTGTCCCATCTGATCTTTGTTATCTTTTGGCATTCTACTTTAAAATACACATAAAAAGAAAAATTTGAAGTATGATTGAGTAGCCAAAGGCACAGATTCTGGAGTGAGACCTCCCTGGATTCAAATCTCTTTTCTCCCGTGTAGTGTTAATCAAGTTATGAAACAGCTCCTTACCTCAGTACTTACACATGTAAAATGAGGGAAATAGTCATTCACAGCTGAGGGGTTGTACTGAGGATTAAATGAGCTAATAGTATAAGTAAAGAGTATAGTGTGGTGCCTGGTTCACGGTAAGGGTACATTGTTTTCGGTGCTGCTGTGGTAATGATTGTTATTGATATTATATAAATGCAAATCAATCTATAAGTATGAAAAACGGGTAGAGAAATAAAGTTCTTATTGTAAGGCCCTAAATTTTGGTGGGAGTTTAGAGGGAGTAAGAACAGGTTATATTTGGAATTAACTATTAAAGAGATTTGTTGGATTACAGTCATCTTTCCCAGTCTTTAGGAAAGTATCCTCAAAGCCAAACTTATTAATAAGCTACACATCTGACTTGCTATAAATGGCTCACATGCACTTTTCTCTCACAACTGTGTTTTCCTTCCAATCTAGGTGGTTTTCTCTTGGGTCTGCCACCATCACCATTACTTCTTACACTCTTCTAAGTAACATCCTGAGTAGTCTTCCTGCTTCCATTCTTTTCCTCCTTCAACTTCTCTTATCACAGATACTTGAGGAGCTTTTCTAAAGCATACCCTGATCTTGACATTCCCTTTCTCCTTATTCCTCTATGGCTCCTCACTGCTTCAGCATCAACTCTAAACTTCTTGGCGTGATACTCAAGGCTATCTCTGCTATGGGCTTAACCTTCCTTTCCTAAGCTCTATCTTCCACTGATCTCTCTTTCTCAGTCTGTGCTTCAGAATATCCAAACTGTTCTCTGTTCTCCAAGCCTGCCTAGTATATCCTTTCTCACCTCTGTGAATATGCCCATGCTGATCCCTCTGCCCCACTATCCTGCTTCCCTGTTCACATTCAGTCCACTCCATTCTTGAGTCCCCAGTGATTCCCATCTTCTGTGCCCTTTGACTTTTCTTGTAGTACTTATCACATCCTGCCTTACGTTATAATTATTTTCATTCATCTACTAAATTTTAAACTCTCTGGGGTTGTATCTTTTCATTTCTGTATTCTCTCCTCACAGCCTCGCCTACATCCTCTGACTAAATTCTTGAGCATCCAAAGCCCTGATGAAATATCATGGAAGCAAGAATGTAATGAAGCTCTTGAATGAGTCAGAGAAAAGTTTTAAAATGTGTTTTTAATAATCCTAGAACAAAGCAAATGTCTCTTAGTCACCCCGAAATAGGTATAGCATACGGGTAGAACAAGTTAAAATGATCCAAGCTGTTTCATTTTGTTGCCGTTGTTTTGGGTAGGGAGAGAAGGAAAGGTTTAGGCAGGAAAATGCATTACGTAAATCAAATTCCCCTTGACCTTAGAAGGCAGCAAAGATGGATTGAAGAACAAAAGCTTTCCAATTTTATGTTTTCAAGGTTATCAGCTGCAGGAACAAGAGTATATTCTGTAAGAGACATTTTAGCAAGTTATATCTTTGTATTTAATTTTTTGCCTTGAATTGCTCACTATTTCAACCCATGTTTCTTTGAAAGACTGAATGGGAATATGGTGATCTTTTCAGTGTAAGAAAAAAAAACCCACTAACATCCAACAAGTTTGCCTTCTAACCTGCAGTGAGTGCTAATAACTTCACTGTTCTATGAAATGGTCTGGTGGGTTGGGGGATGGAGGGAGGCAGGGAATAATCTAAAGTTACTCAGGCCAGCTCTGCTCAGGGCAGGCATGCAAAGAAGTATACAGATGTGGGGCTTGTACAAAGGCTGTCTTCCGCCCCTGTCAGAGAGTGTAGGAAGTGTGCTTAATTGGTCTGTTTGAGCCTGATTCATTCTAAACATGGGAGAGGAAAGCACAGTATACCCAGGAAGTGCATAATACAAATCACTTTGCCACTAATCCAAGGAGTGAAATTATTTAATTAGACTGATAGACATATATACAGACCTCATCTGATTTTACTGTTTAAAAATGTATTCTTTAGACATTTGTCCTTATATTTATTTATTCATTTATTTACTCGACAATTATTAACACTTACTGAGTGCCAAGAACTGTCCTGTGGCAGGACTTCTCACATTGTTTTAAAAGACCAGTTTGAGGTTCCTTATTTTAATTTCCTTTTTTTTTGTTGTTAAAAACTTTTTTAATGTTTACTTATTTTTGAGAGAAAGAGAGAGAGAGAGCATGAACAGGGGAGGGACAGAAAGAGAGGGAGTCACAGAATTCAAAGCAGGCTCCAGGCTCTGAGCTGTCAGCACAGAGCCTGATGTGGGGCTCAAACTCACAAACTATGAGATTGTGACCCAAAGCAAAGTCAGACACTTAACCGACTGAGCCACCTAAGCGCCCCGTTGTTTTAATTTCTAATTTGCACAATCAGATACTTTTATGAATACAGTAAAAATGAATTATAGTTGACTCTTCAACAATGCAGGGGTTGAGGTGCTGAGCTCTGTGCAGTAAAAAATCCATGTCTAACTTTTGATTCATCAACAATTTTTAAAAAAATTTTTTTAATGTTTATTCATTTTTGAGAGATAGAGACAGAAAATGAGCATGGGAGGGACAGAGAGAGAGGGAGACACAGAATCTGAAGCAGGCTCCAGGCTCTAAGCTGTCACCCAGGGCCCAACATGGGGCTCGAACCCATGAACCATGAGATCATGACCTGAGCCGAAGTAGGACACTCAACCGACTGAGCCACCCAGGCACTCCTGATTCATCAACAATTTACTAATAGCCTACTGTTGACCTGAAGCCTCACTGATAACATAAGCAGTTGGTTAACACATATCATGTATATGTTATATACTGTATTCTTAACAGCAATACGTAAATTTTTCTTAATTTTTTTCAGTATTTCTAAACCGTGCAGTTCATCTGAGAGTTTTTTCAAATTGTCACAAATCTCAAAAAAAAAAAAAAAATTTCCAACATATTTATTGGAAAAAACAAAACAAAACGTGTATAAGTAGACCCACACGGTTCAAACCCATGTTTTTCAAAGGCACCCTACTAGATAAACAGTCACATATTTGGATGTTGTGTCAATATTAAATTTATCTAGACTTTCCTAAATTTCTTACTCTGATTTCTTTCCTAATCTTGTTGGGACAGGTAGCAGGGAGTCAGCCTACAGACCCCATACATCACTAGCACTGTCCTAGGCATGTGTGATACATCAGGGAACAGCAGTAAAAAATTCCTGTCCTCACAGTACTATGTTTCAGCAGAGGGAAATGACAATAAACAATAAGCATAATACAAAAGTCAGTAGTATGGGACGTTAGAAGGGCCAGGTGTTAATACCACTAGCGAGATTAGGAGTGGCCAAAGTGCACGAGGAGTGTTTGGGGGGTGGTTGCGCTTTTAAATAGGGTGGTTTGGGTGGGCTTTATTGAGAAAGCTTGAAAGTGGTGAGCTAATTAGCCATGCAGTATTTGGAGGAAGAGCATTCCAGGCAAAGGGAGTACCTATGGCAAAGGCCCGGCATGCAGGGAAGGTGTAGAAAGAAGCCCATGTGGTGGGAGCTGGGAGAGCAAGGAGAATGGTAGGTGGGGAGGAGACAGATGACGTGGGTTAATACTACTATTTTTTGTTTTTTTTAACTTTTATTAAGTAACCTCTGTCCCCAACATAGGGCTCAGACTCATAACCCGAGATCAAGAGTCCCATGCTCTATCAACTAAGCCAGCCAGATACCACCATATTTCTTTTTGAAGGTCAGAAAATCATTACACTTGCTGAGAGTAACTTTAACTACACTGGGGCTTAAAGATGGAGCATGGCACCTTTGGAGGGAGCGGAGGAGCAAGTGGGATTGCACCAGCCTCCTGAAGGGAACACAGTTGGCAGTGCACCATGCTGGGGAGTGGTAGAGCCCTTGGAGAGTATCTAAGTCAGGTTTAGTGATCTGATTTCACGTCTTTCATGGCCTGTCCACCCCGCACTTCTATCCAGTCTAATGCCATCTTCTTCGTTAATTTTAATTCTTGCTTGCTGCTCATTACTAACTCTTGTTAATTTTGGCATTGGTTCAGCTATCAGAAGGCAAATTTGGGCTCTATTTTATCCTTGGAATTCTTTTTTTTTTTTTTTTAAGTTTATTTATTTATTTTGAGAGGGAAAGAGAGAGTGTGTGTGAGTGGGAGAGGGGCAGAAAAAGAGGTAGAGATAGGATCCCAAGCAGGCTCCACGCTGTCAGCATGGAGCCCGATGCGAGGCTCAAACCCTTGGAACTCTTAATCCCAGGTTGACCAAACATCTCAGTTTTCCTAGAACTGAAGGGTTTTCCAAGATGTGAATTTTCAGTGCTAACACCAGGATAAACCCAGGTAAACTGGGATGAGTTGGCCACCCTATTACAATAGTAGAAGTTGAATTTGATTTTTTTTTTTTTTTGAGTAGATTCACTGTATCCGGCAAGACAAAGCCTTAGATCCACGTGTCAGAATTGCCTCACACTGCCTGCCTATTGGAAGGGGTTACAAGCAGATTGCCAAACAGCAAGCACTATGACTGTAAAGGGCTCAGACATCACCCATTTGACAGAGAGAGTGTGTTCCTACAACAGAGTCTCAAAGGCAACATGATCCCTATTAGGAAAGCACATGGAAACCAAACCCTACATAGAGAAAAGGCTACTGGGCCTTGCTGGCCTGCATCTAGCCCAATCATAGAATGCCACGCATGAGACTTTGAGGCCTCTCTTGTGTAGTCCCTGGTGCTCTGAATCCCTGTCATTTTCAACTCCCATTGGGCTGAGACATCTTTTCTTCTTGCCTGGGTGCCACAGAATTCAACGTAAACCCTCATCAGTGAGACTGGTAAAGCCTGTCTCAGGACTTTTCTCGATGGGATAATAAAGGGATTAAAGAGATAAAATTCTTACTGTTGGCGAGGGAAGTAGAAAAAAACACCACCTTGTTGGATACAGGTGTGCTGTTTCAAAGGGGCACATGCACCCCAATGTTTATAGCAGTGCTATTGACAATAGCCACAGTATGGAAAGAGCCCAAATGTCCATCAGCGGATAAATGAATGGTATATATATATACAATGGAATATTACTCAGCAATCAAAAAGAACAAAATCTTGTCATTTGCAACTACATGGATGGAACTAGAGGGTATTATGCTAAGCAAAATAAGTCAGTCAGAGAAAGACAAATATCATATGACTTCACTCGTATGAGGACTTTAAGATACAAAACAGATGAACATAAGGGCAGGGAAGCAAAAATAATATAAAAACAGGGAGGGGGACAAAACATAAGAGACTCTTAAACATAGAGAATAAACAGAGGATTGCTGGAGGGGTTGTGGGAGGAGGGATGGGCTAAATGGGTAAGGGGCATTAAGGAATCTACTCCTGAAATCACTGTTGCACTATATGCTAACTAACTTGTATGTAAATTTAAAAATTAATTAATTTAAAAATAAGTAAATAAAAAATAAATAAATGTAAATTTATGGAAAAAAAACCCCACCTCCTTGTTAAAGGATCTTTTTGGACACGTGGTGCTCAAACTTTAGTGGGTATCGGAACCACTGAGCCTATTCCACGGTTTCCGATCTGGGGGAGAGCAGAGGTGAGGGGGTTTGCATTTTTATCAAGTTCCCAGGTGACTCCACGATGCTGGTCTGGGGACTGGCCTTTGAGAACCATTGCTCTAGATGTCCCCTATCTCTATGATACTACACTGAATCAGAAAAAGTGAACTGTATATTTAGGGCTTCCTATTCGTTCAGCAAACACTTATCAAGCACCTACTGTACATCAACTGCAGGCCGGGAAGTAAAGTAAGACACTTAAGAGACTAATGTATTTCTAATATCTTGGTCTTTGCAGCTGTTATTTTCCAAAGCAGGCTTGGGAATACACTAGTGTCCTTATTTATCTCAAGTGGTCTCATTAAATTCTGGGGAAATTGTCAAGAACAAAGTTACATTTATTTGTAACTTTGCTATAGAGGAGGAGGAGGGAAGTGTTCCAGATTTTGATTAAAGTTTCTCAGTTTTTAAAACTGTTAGGAATTATTGCTTTTAACGGCTATCTCTATTTTATTAACTCTGCCAGCCTTTGCCAGCCTCCCTTAAGGCAAAATTGCTCTAAACCCCACCAGATCTGAACACTTGCACATATGTCTAATACGTATGTCATCACCATAAGGCTTGTGTTCTGGCTTTTTGCAAAAGAATTTAGGCAAGGCCAGCATAAGGATTGCACGGTTTGAGGCTTTGGGGCGTGAGGGTGGAGGGTGGAAGGAAAAAGAGGAGGGTAGATTATAGTTTTCCTAATCCCAAATTTCATTTCTAATTCAGCCCTATTTATATTAATTATATACCTTACTTCTTTTGCTCAAAAGACTTTTCTCATTTTTACCAGATCTAGGTTTGGGATTGGTTTGTTTTTGTTTTGTTTTATTTTGTAATTTTGGAGAATGCGAACGGAGTGCCAGGACATCAGTTGGAGTCATGGCAGATTACCCCAATTTGAGGCTTCTGTCCAAAACTGTGATTTTCAGGAGGAATTTTGTAGGTTAACTGCCAAAAGGAGAACATTCATTTTGGTGCCCCATTTCCCCTGAAACTTGGGGGGTCTGGATGATAAGGAAGAAGGGATCCACATAGGTGGACCTATATGGTCCACATAGGTCAGCACTCCATCCACACGTCAGCCAGCTAAGGCGACGAGATCCTGACTTGCCTGCGCAGTCAAGGATGGAAGGGAGGTGGCCACAGCCCAGAAGGTCTCAGCCACCATTTCCAAGGCTACATACCTCAGGGAAGGCCTGGTGACAGACAGGCTTTTCTCATTCCTGCAACTCATTAAAACATGTTACAAAGTTGCATAGTTTGGGGCCATTATTTCTTCCCAGACTGTTGCTGCCAATGTATCTGAGGAAAGTTCAGCAGGAACTTTTCCGGTGCTTTCCTGAGTGTGTTGGGTCAGGATGCACTTTTTGCCGATGCCAAATTAGGTTCTGGCATTGACCCAGGACATCAGGAGTGCAGCTGCCAAACAGCACAAGGCAGGGTGTGTGAGGCAAGTTAGGCTCCTTGGCTTCCAGAATTGGATGTTGATGGCATGACTGTAAAACGTGCTGAGAGGAATTTTATTTTTAAATTCTTTTCTTACTCGATGTATTTGAAACAGCACATACTCTATAGACTATCCTGTTAACCTTGGCTGCCTCGTTTGTTTTATTTTAAAGGATTCTTTTCAACTTTAAAATTAAACATCCAGTTATATGGTGGTAGGAGTGAGGAGTGGAGTGATATTTCTTCTTTTTACTTTTGTTTATTTTCCAAGATTGGGAGTAATACATTTTTTTTAATTGATAGAGTTGGGGTTTTTTTTGTGTTTTTTTTTAGTAGTTTTGGATTTTCAGAAAATTGAACAGAAGGTACACAACTCTCATAAACTCCCTTACCTCTTCCCCTCCCTGGGTTTCCCCTATTATTAACATCCTGCATCATTGTGGCTTGTTACAATGATGAACCAATGTTGATAGATTATTACTGACTAAAGTCCATACTTTACATTCAGGCTTACTCTGTGTGTACCGTCTTGAGTTTTGACAAATGTGTAATGACATGTACCCACCACTACAGTTCCATACAGAGTAGTTTCACTTGCCTAAAAATCCCTTATGGCTCCACCTATTTATCCCTCCCTCCCTCCCTCCCACTACACTCATGGCAACCTCTATTTTGGAGGGGGTGTGTGTTGGCTTTTATTGTTTGTTTTTGTTGCTGTTGTTGTTTTACTGTTTACAAGTTGCGTCTTTTCCAGAATGGAAATACAGTTGGAATCATACAGTACAGAGCTCCTTCAAATTGCCTTCTTTCAGTTAGCAATATGCATTTGAGCTCTCTGATTGATGTCTGCGTAGCTTGAGAGCCCATTTCTTTTTATGGCGGGAAATATTCTATCGTGTGGCTATGCCACAGTTTGTTTATCCATTCACCTATTAAAGGACGTTTTGGGTGCTTCCAAGTTTTGGCAATTATAGAATAAAGCTGCGATAAATACTTTGTTCAGGTTTTTATGTGAATGTAAGTTTTCACTCTTGGGTAAATACCGAAGAGTATGATTGCTAGATTATATGGTGAGAGTATGTTTAGCTTTGTAAGAAGCTGCCAGACTGTCTTCCCAAATGGCTGTACTATTTCGTACTCTCACCAGCAGCGAATGAGAGCTCCTGCTGCTCCACATCTCCACATCCTTGTCAGCATTTGGTGTTATCAGTGTTTTGGATTTTGGCCATTTTAATAGACGTGTCATAATATCTCGTTGTTTTAGTTTACATTTCCCTGATGTCTTATGATGTGAAGCAACATTTCGTATGGTTGGTTGACACCTGTATATCTTTGGTGAAGTATCTCTGCAGATCTGTTACCCAGTTTTAAATTGTGTTGTTTGTTTTCTTATTGTTAAGTTTTAAGAACTCTCTGTATATTTTGGATACCAGACCTTTTTCAGATACCTTTTACAGCTATTTCTCTCAGTCTCTGGCTTGTCTTTTCATTTTTTTAAACAGTATCTTTGGCAGAGCAGTAATTAATTTTTTTAATGTATATATAATCAGGGAAAAAATATTTTTAGGTCAGCCTGACTCCCATCTTAGCTTAGCACCCATTCCCCATCCAAGCA